>NW_012284087.1:0-3496 GCF_000151885.1 Dipodomys ordii
AAACAAACTCTAAAATTGCTACACAACACACAGCCTATGAATATCTGAGCACCCATCCAGGGAACTGGTAGTGAAGGTGCTGAGGAATCAAGCTGTTATCGGTGTGTGACCCCTTCCAGCTGGCAAACCCTGCTCTATTAGATAAACCGTTGTTTGGTGCTACTACCTATTGAGGATGGAAATTAAGAAGGGAAAAGGAGTGAGGAACAAAAAGTAAATGCAAGTAGCAGGTAGGTTATGTAGTGGAGCTGAGCAAAGTGCCTGAGTGGGAAGAGAACTCCCCTTTGTAATAATAGTCTGTGAGCATCACTGAGACCTTTTACCTTCTTTTGCCTCGAGGATGGTGGCAGAGCAACTAATACAATAGAGATGATTAGAAAAGTACCAAAGGCTTTTAAATGCTCGGGGAGCATTGGGGGTGGGGGTGCTTTTAGATTGTCAGTGTTCATTTGTTCAGAGATGTTAGGGCCGATGGGTCATCATTTGACAGTTAGAGGGGCCCAAAGCAGAGATGGCATAAAAGCAGAAATGCACAGCTCTGAGAATGGCTGTCTCTGCGTCCCATGGCTCTGTAGCTGCTGACCCCTGACCATAGATGATTGTTGTGGGGGGGGTGGGGATGGGGGGACTACTTTCTCCTGTGTGGTGTTTGCCACACTTCTAGTGTGTGTGTGTGTGTGTGTGTGTGTGTGTGTGTGTGGTCCTGAGGCATAAAAACAGGACTTAGATGCTGTTGGGCTCCCGGCTCCAGGCCAGCAATCCACTTCCAGCTCTTTGCTGGTTCATTGGAGGTAAGAGTCTCATGGACGTTCCTGCCCTGGCTGGCTTTGGACCACGATCCTCAGATCTCAGCCTCCTGAGCAGCTTGCTTTACAAATGTGAGACATGGGGGTCACTATGTTCATTTAGGTATTTCATTATTTAAATACTTTTTATGAGTATATATCAGTTCCTCAAAGTGAGGGGTGGGTGGCTTTCATTGTTACACAAACATACAAACTCCCAATTTTTACTCATGTTTATGCAGTTCCTTATCAGGAGAAGCCATTGTCACAGCTAAAATCATACATATCAAATCTAGAAAGATCTGTGATTGGATCCTGATTCAAGTTCTTATTTACCAAGCACCATATATAAGAAACACCTTTGTTATATGTTTTAATTCTCATACAGTTCATGTGCGAAGTTAATAGATTCCTCTACTCTTAATTTCCTTTCTTTTGGTTTTAGTATTCAGGGTCTCACAACCTTGCTTAACCTTTTATGCTCAAGGCTAATGCTCTACCACTTGAGCCACACTACCGCATCTGTTTTTTCGATGGTTAATCGGGAATAAAGTTCTTTTACAAGTATCAGCTTCCTGGAGTTCCAAACTGTGGTCCTTAGTTCTCAGCCTCCTGAGTCTCTGGGATTACAGAAATGTGCTGCAGGAGTGCCAACGTGCACTATACTTTTTGATGGATATGTACTTCTCATTAAACTGCAGATCTGTGTGGTTTTATTTGTGTGTTAATCACTTCTCACCAGTAAATACCTACAAATGAAGCTGACACACTTCAGTCACTTTCTGTCTTGAGTTTAATTGTCCTACATGCAATCTTGTCACTTCTAATCTTTATTGGAATCATACAGTGGCCAACCAGCTCTGGAGGAGTTGTCTCATTCCCTGCCAGACTTATTCAGTCCTGTGGACTGAATGTCTCTACTTCTTGATGTAAGGTTCGCTGAAAGGAAACCACCACGTGGTCCAGGCAGAAAAGAGTTTATTTGGAGGGACAGCAAACTGTGAGCCCACACAGGATGGAAGGAGAGAGGGGAAGGAAAAATAATTAAAGAGGAGGGGACTCGTGTTAAGCCAAATTACACAGGGAAAGGTGGGAGGCGGGACCAGCATGGAGGCAGAAGTAATTCCTCAGCTTTTTAACTCGCAGCTCCCACTCTACTTTTTTTTTTTTTTTGGGTCTGGTCGTTGGGCCTGAACTCTGGGCCTGAGCACTGTCTCTCAGCTCTTCAGCTCAAGGCTAGTGCTCTACCACTTGAGCCACAGTGCCACTTCCAGTTTTTTCTTTTTGCTTATGTGGTGCTGAGGAATTGAACTCAGGGCCTCAGGCATGCAAGGCAAGCGCTCTACCACTGAGCCATCTTTCCAGCCCCCACTCTATTTCTTGAGCCACAACTCCTCTTCCAGCTTTTTGCTGGTCCACTGGAGAAGCTAGGAATCCATAGAACATTCCTTAATATAACAAAGGCTGAATATGACAAACCTACTGCCAGCATTAGATTCAATGGTGATCAGTGAAAAGCATTCCATTTAAAATCAGGAACAAGAAAGGGATGTCTTCTCTCTCCACTCCTCAACAATATAATATTGAAATTCCTAGCCAGAGCAATAAGGAAAAACACAAACATAACAGGAATACAAATAGGGAAAAGGAACCTCATAAATTCCTAACCAAAGTTACAGCAACTAATCTGAAATTTTGACAAAGTGGCAGGGTGTAAAATTAATCATCAAAAACCAGTAGTATTTTTTATGCCAACCACGAGGAGAGCAAGACCAAATTCAGGAAAGCAATTCCATTTGCAATAACATAAAAAAACACAGCAGAACAATTGATTTAAAGATACGAAGAACCTCTATGATGAAATTAAAAAACCTTGAAAAGGAAATTAAAGCAGATTGAAGGAACTGGAAAAACTTCCTATGTTCCTCGATTGGGGGATTAACATTGGGAAAATGGCAATACTGCAAAAAGATCTACAAATTCAATGCAATACCCATCAAAATCCCTATGACATTCTTTCATGATATAGAAGATGCAATCCAAAAATTCATGTGGAATAATAGAAGATATTGGATACCAAAGAAATCCTCAGCAGGAAGAACAGTGCTGGTGGAATATCAAAACCAAGCTTCAAACTCTATTATAAATCCATAGCAATAAAACAGTGTGATACTGGCACCAGAATAGGCCTGAGGACCAAAGGAAGACATGACCCATAAATGGACCTCAGACCTACAGCCACCTTACATATGATAAGGAATCCAAAAACAGAGGAATGAAACGGTGCTGGCAAAATTAGCCATGCACATAGAGAAAACTGAAGTGATTTCATTCTATATCATCCTGCACGAGAATCAATTCCAACTGGATAAAAAAAATCAGTGGAAGAGCAGATACCCTGAAAATACAAGAGGAAGGGATATGGGAAACATTAGGGCTCCTTGACATTGTAGAAACTTCCAGAGTAAAGATCCCTAATCCTAAAAAAATAAAAGAAAAACTAGATGAATTGTATAAATTGAAGAGTTTCTTCATGGCAAAGGACACAGCTAGCAAGACAAATAGCCCACGGAATGGGATAAGATCTTTACTAGCTATGCATCAGACAAGAACTTTATATCTAAAACATAATTAGAGCTCAGAAATTAAACCCATCAAAACAAAACCTCAAATAAATGACAACCCGATTAGTATGTGGGCTAGAGACTTAT
>NW_012284088.1:0-2443 GCF_000151885.1 Dipodomys ordii
TAACTAGCAGCTCCCACTCTGTTTTTTTTTTGGGGTCCGGTCGTGGGGCCTGAACTCTGGGCCTGAACACTGTCCCTCAGCTCTTCAGCTCAAGGCTAGTGCTCTACCACTTGAGCCACAGCGCCACTTCCGGTTTTTTTTCTTTTTGCTTATGTGGTGCTGAGGAATCGAACTCAGGGCCTCAGGCATGCAAGGCAAGCGCTCTACCACTGAGCCATCTTTCCAGCCCCCACTCTACTTCTTGAACCACAACTCCTCTTCCAGCCTTTTGCTGGTCCATTGGAGAAGCTAGGAATCCATAGAACATTCCTTAATATAACAAAGGCTGAATATGACAAACCTACTGCCAGCATTAGATTCAATGGTGATCAGTGAAAAGCATTCCATTTAAAATCAGGAACAAGAAAGGGATGTCTTCTCTCTCCACTCCTCAACAATATAATATTGAAATTCCTAGCCAGAGCAATAAGGAAAAACACAAACATAACAGGAATACAAATAGGGAAAAGGAACCTCATAAATTCCTAACCAAAGTTACAGCAACTAATCTGAAATTTTGACAAAGTGGCAGGGTGTAAAATTAATCATCAAAAACCAGTAGTATTTTTTATGCCAACCACGAGGAGAGCAAGACCAAATTCAGGAAAGCAATTCCATTTGCAATAACATAAAAAAACACAGCAGAACAATTGATTTAAAGATACGAAGAACCTCTATGATGAAATTAATAAACCTTGAAAAGGAAATTAAAGCAGATTGAAGGAACTGGAAAAACTTCCTATGTTCCTGGATTGGGGGATTAACATTGGGAAAATGGCAATACTGCAAAAAGATCTACAAAATTCAATGCAATACCCATCAAAATCCCTATGACATTCTTTCATGATATAGAAGATGCAATCCAAAAACTCATGTGGAATAATAGAAGATATTGGATACCAAAGCAATGCTCAGCAGGAAGAACAGTGCTGGTGGAATATCAAAACCAAGCTTCAAACTCTATTATAAATCCATAGCAATAAAACAGTGTGATACTGGCACCAGAATAGGCCTGAGGACCAAAGGAAGACATGACCCATAAATGGACCTCAGACCTACAGCCACCTTACATATGATAAGGGATCCAAAAACAGAGGAATGAAACGGTGCTGGCAAAATTAGCCATGCACATAGAGAAAACTGAAGTGATTTCATTCTATATCATCCTGCACCAGAATCAATTCCAACTGGATAAAAAAATCAGTGGAAGAGCAGATACCCTGAAAATACAAGAGGAAGGGATATGGGAAATATTAGGGCTCCTTGACATTGTAGAAACTTCCAGAGTAAAGATCCCGAATCCTAAAAAAATAAAAGAAAAACTAGATAAATGGAATTGTATAAATTGAAGAGTTTCTTCATGGCAAAGGACACAGCTAGCAAGACAAATAGCCCACGGAATGGGATAAGATCTTTACTAGCTATGCATCAGACAAGAACTTTATATCTAAAACATAATTAGAGCTCAGAAATTAAACCCATCAAAACAAAACCTCAAATAAATGACAACCCGATTAGTATGTGGGCTAGAGACTTATAGACTTCCCTGAAGAAGAAATAAGAATGGCCAGTAGACACATGAAGAGATGTTCCATGCCCTGGTCATAAAAGAATTGCAAATCAAAACAATTTTGAGATTCTACCTCATCCCAGTTATAATGACCATGATAAAAAAAAAGCTAAAAATAACACATGACAGAGGGAATGTCACAAAAGGGAACAGTACTACAAATATTGGTGGGAATGTAAACTTGTTCAGCTACTCAGGAAAGTAGTATGGAGGTTCCACACACAGCTAAACATAAAACTTCCCTCTGACCCAGCACCTCAGTCCTGGGTATTTATGCAAAGGACCACAAACCAGAATACACTGAAGCCACCAGCACAAGCATGTTCACTGCAGCACGGTTTGCCCAGATAAGACAGGGAATCAATCCAGATGCCCTCAATGGAATTATATGATTCCTCCAGAAAGAATGACATTTCACCATTCATGCAGAAATGGAAAGACTTGGAGGAAATTATACTAAGTGAAGTAGAACAGACCCAAGAAACATAGGCTGCATGGTGTACCTCATTTGTAATCATTAGAATATGCCTGTAAATCTACAAGTGAACCCAATGGACAGTAAAAGACAAGATTAATTAAACAGCACTGCAAATATCCATCCAGTGAGAACAAAGGAGGATTTTATTAGGAGAGGATCACAAGGTCTGAACCTCCTGAGCCACACAGCCAGACTGGGCCATTTGAGAAGAGGACTCTATCCAGTCATTTTGGGGAGGCAGCAAAAACAGTGCCGTGGGACCATAATCATCTGAGGGATTTGTAGTAAGTTTGCCACCATTTGGCGAGGCAAAGGAAGGCAAAAGTTCAAAGCAGTAGGTCCAGATTAGTACTCAA
>NW_012284089.1:0-4545 GCF_000151885.1 Dipodomys ordii
AACCTGATGATTCTGAAAGTTGAAAGCATCAATAAATGAACTGAGAAGTAGATCTGAAATAAGAAAAGAAGAACAATTTCTGTAAGTGTAGTAAGGCTGATTTACTGGAAAATAAAGTCAAATCATTCAGAAAGAAAATCTTTTCTAGATAAAGAAAATATCTAAAGTTTCTCAAGGTTTTTTTAAATAATCACCATTGTAGGGGAAAGATGACAGGTCTAGATAATATGGTAGCTGCTAGGTCCTTCTATGACAGGCCTCACACATTGGAGCAACAACCAGGAACAGGCTACAAGGGAGAAGGATTAGTGAGAAGTGATGAAAGAAAAAGCTGATGGTAAAGAATGGGGGAAGGATAACAATCATGACACCTTTGTGAGTATTATACAGATATATCAGAAAGAAGCTCTGTTAGGATGCAAAACCATTGCTGAATCTTACACACCTAAAAAGTCTTGTAAACAAATTTCATACAAAAGTGAGCACTAGAAGATATTGTTGTCTTTTCTATACAAAGGTACTGTGATAGAAAACACAAAGTGATATCCATGATGACATGAAAGTTGTCAGTCTTGATAATTATCTACAGGGCAAGATATATTCTATTTTTTTTGTCGGTTGTGGGCCTTGAACTCTGTGCCTGGGCGTTGTCCCTCAGCTCTTCAGCTCAAGGTTAGGGCTCCCACATCGGTTTTCTGAGTTGTTTATTGGAGATAAGAGTCTCCCAGACTTTCCTGCCCATCTGGCTTTGGACCTTGAGCCTCAGATCTCAGCCTTCTGAGTAGCTAAGATTACAGGTGTGAGCCAGTGGCACCTGGCCAGGACAAGGTACAAGATTGAAAATGAGAAAAAAAATAAGAAAAAGTTACCAAGCATGGATAATTCCCAAAAATGTGAAGGAAAGAAACAGAGAATGAAGGGACTCTAGTCAGGAGATAATACATGTCACTAACAAATCATTTCAGCCAGGAAGTGCAAAGAAATTAAATACAGTGAAGAACTCTGACAATGAAAAGAAAAGGAAAGGAAAATAAATATTTTTCAAAGGCATTTGGAACTGAGAGCCCAAGGCTCATGCTCATTATCTTACTCATTTCAAGGGCTAAGCTCTGTGGATCACACTTTCATATTAGGCCAAACACAAAAGCTTGAGAAACCAATTCTCCAAATAACTGGCAAACAAAACTGTACTGGAAGTGTAATTCAAACAGTAAAGTTAGGAGAGAAAATGTCAAGTGAGTATGTTGTAGGCTCTGATGAAGAGATCCAGTCTCACTACCAGAACAACAATGAAAAGATAAAAGGAAAAGACACTTAGTAAGGGGTAGTAAAATGTGGTGTGGAGCAAGGAAAAGTAGGAGGAAAGTGAGGGAAGAGGCAACAAGTTTGACAAGAAATGTACTTATTATCTTACTTATGTAACTGTAACCCTTCTGTAGATAGCCTTGAAAATAAAAAAATATGGTAAAGATCTGAGAGAAATGCACAGCAATGATAGTAACTATACAACTCTAGATGTATGAACAAATGAGGAGCTTGAAAAAGAAACATTTCAGCAAAGACACAAAAGAAATATTAGAACTTCATCTCAAATTACCAGACTGTAATTCCAGCACTTAGAAGATTGAGGAAGGAAGATCCCTAGCCAAGGCCCGCACTTCAATGAAACAACCTATGTTATAGTCCTCACAAAAATTCAAATAATGTTTCCATCAAAATCTAATATTTCTAATTTGTTTTTAGAAATAGGAAACACAAAGTTGCTCAATACAGAGATTAGATGCTAAGCATATCAAAGCACCTGGATTTGATCCCTAAAAATCAAATGGACAGTGTGTGTGAGACAGACAAGACACATATAAAGGCAGAGACAGAAACAGAAGTAGGAAGAGAGAGAGACAGACAGACAGACAGACCAACAGAAGTAAGAAAATACAAATGGCCTGAAAGAGATTAGATGCATACCTTCCTAAGCCTGTAGAGTTCATAGACTTGATCACTAACAATCAAATGGATAGGGAAAATCAGAGGAAGAAAATGAGAGACAGAGAGATGGAGAGAGAGGGAGAGACAGAGAGAGACAAAGAGGCAGAGACAACGCACACAGGAGAATGTTCTGGACTCAAAAATGGATTTGAATGTAGAAAAATCTTGAAGAAAAATAACAAGTCTTTCTGTAACCACAAAAGTAGAATATCTACAGCTTTTAAGGATGAGATATTCTTTGCCTGAGGGAAGTAGAGTAGTATTTTGAAGATTGTAAGAAAGAGGCATGGGAAACATGCATTTGATAGGAGCAGAGGATGGAGATGTTGGGTAAAAGCCTTACCATCTAAGTCATTCTGGAAGACTTCAGGATATACTGTTCTCATGGTCACACCAATGGGAGGAAAAATGAGGATTCTGAGTTATCTTGAGATTAAATGATGAAATAGGAAAGGAGTTAAAGTGGGGACAATCACTAGAGTGAATTTTACACTTCATGTGGTTTCCTAACAGGATTTTCCGTTAAAACAGAAAAAAAGGCAAGCAACTAACTGCAAAGGACCTAATTAATAACATTTAATGGAAATTATTTAAACTAATGCTCATCTTTAGAATACAACACTAATCTATATGTGGAATAGGGCACAGGTAGCTATGTTCAATACTATACTAAACAAAATATATCTTATTGCTTCATATAATGTACAATATTGGTGCAATACATAACGTAAGTGAATTAGCTAAAGAAAGCACAAAATTAACAAAATTTCAGGATGTGCAGAGATGTACCAGGTCAAATTAGAGGTCTTTATGTGTGCTTCCAGTTGCTCTGGAATCTTCATTTACACTGTGGCCCCACAATCCAGTTCCCTGTTGGAAATGGGAAGAGAGCAGGAACCTGCAACACAGACACAGGTTCAGGGTCACTGGGAAGATGAAGATATGAGGGAAGAAAACTCATTGGGGACAGAACAAAAAGGCTCCTCAGATCCTGAAAGGTGACCTTGGGCAGGGAGTGGGTCCAACTCTAAGTCCTGCCTTGTGCCCTGTGCTCATGGGACTCTCTGTGGGAAGAGGGACTACTGGAGTGAATGTCAGTCACCTGCACAGACTTGGGAGGAAGGTGCCTTCCTCCCCAGAGAAAGAAGTGTGGTTTCTACAAACCCAAGAAGGACAGGCTAATCACACACTGCAGGATCCCATGTGTTCCCACCCTCCAGATATGAAATTGAAGAGGGTGCTCTGTGATTTGACCTCAACCCTTTCTTCCCAGGAGCCAACACAGAGCCCTGTGTTAAATATGGACAGCTGCCTGGAGTTCTCCTCCACTGTCCTTCAAATTGTAGAACATTCTTCTTAAAACTACCCCCAAACTGTCCTATTGCTTCTTAATTTAAATCAATAATTTGTTCTTTGACTTGCTTCCTCACTTTAGAAAATCATAGTATTCGAAGTGTTTCAGAATGTTTTCTAAATGAAGTAAAATCAGTTATATTTGTTTCACTGAAGAAAAACTTCATAAATGAATTAGAAGAATGTGTAAAACTTATGATTCAGCGTCCTTTAACCTCTTCAGGAGCATTGCATTGCCTTTAGGTGTGATCTTGTGTAAATTTCTATACAAAAAACATACAAGCTGAGCTAATACCTGTAATCCTAGCTACTCAGGAAGCTGAGATCTGAGGATCACAGTTCAAAGCCAGCCTGGGCAGGAAAAGTCCATGAGACTCTTATCTCCTCCAATAAACCACTCAGAAAACCAGAAAGGTGCTGTGGCTCAAGTGATAGAACACTAGCCTTGAGCTGAAGAGCTGAGGGACCACGCCAAGGCCCAGAGTTAAGCCCCACGACTGACAAAACACAACCACACACGCACACACACATACACATGCACACGCACACACACATGCACACACACACTCAGGAAGAGACATGATGCTTGCAAATCTCAGGTAGACAAATGGTGTCCTCTGGTGACTCCAGGTTCCCAGAGGGCTCCAAAGCTGCTGGAACCAGAAGTTGGGCAATTATAAGCCAGTCTTGGATCCTGTAATATCCTCACTGAATACCAGAACCTGCTGAATGCTCAAAGGGAGGCAGAGGTTGGCTGGGTGGGCTGGGAGAAGTCGCCCATTCCTGTCTGGATGTAAAGGTGTCTCGGCTGCTTCTCTCAATGCTGTGGTTCCCTGAGTGCCCTAAATGAAAATGGCAGAACTACTTCCTAAAGTCTCATACATCTAGGGAATCTCTGGTCATGCCACTGTTGACTTTGATGAGGTGGGAAGGCAAGGTAGTTCTTCCAGTGAGAGCTGAACCACACCACACTCTTGGCAGCTCCCACAGGGTCTCTTTGTAATTCCACTGGCTGAACATGCAGGCACTCAGCAGGGCAGGAAAGCAGCAGACAGAGAATGATCTTCTCCAGGCATTCTTGACTGCCTGGAGATTGTTACTTCTCCTATTTAATATGTGTGGTCACAAACACACTAGCTGCCAGTCTGGAAAAATACTGAGTATTCCTTTCTGTGTGTAAAATGGTAGGAGTGTGAGATTATGTGA
>NW_012284090.1:0-38557 GCF_000151885.1 Dipodomys ordii
CAAATGGAGTTGCTTTCCTAATTTCAGCACACTCTCATTGTTGGCATACAGAAAAGCCATCGATTTTGAGAGTTAATTATATGACCTGCTGCTTTGCCCAAACTTTGAATCAGCTTAAGTAATTTGAGAGTGGAGTCTACGAGGATTCTTTAAATACAAGATCATATCATCTGCAAAGAGGGAGAGTTTTATTTCTACTTTCCCTACTTGGATCCCCTTCATGTCTGCATCTTGTCTTATTGCTGTAGCTAGGCATTCTAATACTAGATTGAAGAAAAGTGGAGAGAGTGGGCATCCTTGATTTGTTCCTGAGTTAAGAGGAAATGGCTTTAGTTTTTCACCATTGAGTTTAATGCTGGCTGTAGGTTTGTCATATACAGCCTTTATTGTATTGAGGAATGTTCCATGGATTCCTAACTTTTCCAAAACCTTCATCATAAAGGGGTGTTCATCTTGTCGAATGCTTTTTCTGTATCTACTGAGATAACCATGTGGTTCTTATTCTTGATCCTGTTGATGTGATGAATAATATTAATTGATTTGCATATATTCAACCAGCTTTGCATCCCTGAAATGAATCCTGTTTGATCATGGTGTATGATTTTTTGGATGAATTGTTGAAGTCGATTGGCCAAAATTTTGTTGAGAAGTTTTGCATCAATGTTCATCAAAGAAATGGGTCTATAGTTCTCTTTCTTTGATGAGTCCCTGCCTGGTTTTGGGATGAGGGTTATGGTGGCTTCATAGAATGTGTTCGGTAGTGAGCTTTCTCTTTCAATTTCATTGAAGAGTTGGAGGAGTAGTGGTGTGAGCTGTGCTTTGAAGGCCTTGTAAAATTCCGCTGTAAAACCATCTGGTCCTGGACTTTTCTTAGCTGGGATGTCTCTTATTGCTGTTTCTATTTCAATGCTTGATAAAGGCCTGTTAAGCTGGTTTAACTCATCTTGGTTTAGTTTTGGCATGTCAATATTTGCAAGAAAAAGGTCCATTTCTGTCAAGTTCTCAAACTTATTAACATAAAGTTTTGAGAAGTATTCCCTTATAATGTTCTGAATCTTGGTTGTTTCCGTGGTGATGTTTCCATTCTCATCTCTGAGTTTATTAATTTGCATGTGTTCTCTTCTTTTTCTTATAAGATTTGCAAAGGGTCTGTCAATTTTGTTAAGTTTTTCAAAGAACAAACTCCTTGTTTTGATCATTCTTTCATATAGTTTTTTGAATTCTAATTCATTTAATTCTGATTTAATTTTGATTATTTCTTTCCATCTTCTGGATTGGGGTTTATCTTGCTGCTCTTTTTCAAGGAGGTTTAGATGTGTCATTAAATTGTTAGTTTTAGATCTCTCCAATTTGTTGACGTAGGAGCTCAGAGCTATAAACTTGCCTCTGAGTACTGCCTTTGCTGTGTCCCAGAGGAGCTGGTAATTTGTGTATTCATTTTTGTTGAATAGCATGAACATTTGAATTTCCTTTCTAATCTCTTCCATGACCCACTCATGATTCAGCAGTGTGTTGTTCAGCCTCCATGAGATTCCGGACTTTCTTTGGTGGCTTTTGGTGTTGAGTTCTAATTTTATTCCCTTGTGGTCAGAGAGAATGCAAGGTATAACTTCAATGTTTCTGAATTTAGACAACTTTGCTTTGTGGCCTAAAATGTGGTCTATTTTAGAAAACGTTACATGTGCTGCTGAGAAAAACGTGTACTCTGATGCCGCTGGGTGAAATGTTCGGTAGATGTCTGTTAAGTCTAGTTGATCCATGCAGCTGTTTAGATCTGTGGTTTCTCTGTTGAGTTTTTGCCCAGTTGATCTATCTAGTGGGGAGAGTGGTGTGTTAAAATCCCCAACAATTAATGTCTTTGGATCTATATGGGATTTGAGGGAAAGTAGTGTTTCTTTCATAAATTTGGGTGCTCCCTTGTTTGGCGAATAGATATTTAGAATTGTAATATCCTCCTGAAGGAGAGATCCTTTCATTAGTATGTAGCGACCTTCTTTATCTCTTCTCACCAATTTTAATTTGAAGTCTATTTTATCTGATATTAGGATTGCAACTCCCGCCTGTTTATGGGGGCCGTTTGCTTGGTAGATTTTGTTCCAGCCTTTAACATTGAAAATGTGTTTGTTTTTACGGGCAAGATGTGACTCCTGCAGGCAGCAGATAGAAGGGTCTTGTTTTTTAATCCAACTAGACCGTCTATGTCGCTTAATTGGAGAGTTCAGTCCGATAACGTTAAGAGATAGGACTGAGAGGTATTTGGGAGTTCCTGCCATGTTATCCACCTTCTTGGGGGCTGCAAAAACTGGGTTCTTCCTATGGTTCTTGGATTCTCAGTTTTGGTGCAGTTTTTAGGCCTTTATTGCGGTCTTGTTGGTTTTCTATGTGTAGGACATCTTTAAGAATCTTTTGTAGGGCTGGTTTGGTGGAGATGTATTGTTTCAATTTTTCTTTGCTATGGAAGGTTTTTATTTGGCCTTCAGTTATGAAGGAGAGTTTAGCTGGGTACAGTATTCTTGGTTGATAGTTGTTTGTTTTTAGGGCATGCCATACATCATTCTAGGCTCTTCTTGCTTTGATTGTCTCTGCTGAGAAATCTGAGGTGATTCTAATTGTTTTCCCTTTATAGGTGATTACCCTTTTCTCCTTGACAGCTTTAAGGATCTTTTCCTTGGTCTGAGTTGATCTTGTGTGGATTATAATGTGATGGTGGGATGTTCTATTCTGGTCTGGTCTATTTGGGGTTCTAAAAGCTTCTTGTATCTGAATAGGCCTATCTTTTGTATGTTTGGGAAGTTCTCTGCTAGGATCCTGTTAAACAAATTTCCTAGACCATTAACTCCTGTTTCTAGGTGATCCTCTACACCCATTATCCTTAGATTAGGCCTTCTGATGGTGTCTTCCAGGTGTTGGATAGATCTATCATATTTCTTGGACTTGTCTTGGATGGTTGTATGTTCTTTCTCTATAATATCTAGGCTGTCTTCAATCCCTGAGGTTCGATCTTCTGCATGGTCTAACCTGCTGTCAAGACTCTCTACTTTGTTTTTTATCTCTTTTCCTTCTAATTGGTCAGCTTTGATGGCTTCAAATTGTTTGTTGAAACTCTGTTTTAGGTCTTGTATGAATTTCTTTACTTCCTTAATTTGGTGTTCAGTGTTTGTTCTCAAATCACTTAGTCGATTGGTCATGGTTTCTTTGGACTCCCATTCCTTCTCTTGGGTTCCATTCATCATTCCCTTTGTGGTCTCCCTGACTTCCTTCAGCTCTTTGTTAATGGATTCCATGAATGCCTTTAGTGATCTTTGTGTATTCTCTACCTGGTATCTCAGTTCCTGAATTACTCTTTGATTAGATTCCTCCCGTTTGTGGAATTCCTGCAGTTCTCTTTTTTCCCGTTCATGGGATTCCTGCAGTTCTCTTTGAGTGTTCTCAGCCTGCTCATGCCATTCCTCCCTTTCTCTTTGAGTATTCTCAAGTTGCTCACGCAAATCCTGTATCAGTTTTTCAGTAGCTTCCTCACGATTATGATATTCCTGTATAAACTTTTGGGATGCCTCCTCTCTCTCCCTATCACGCTCATACAGAGTCCTTTGTAAGTTGTCAAACTTTTCATTTATCATGTTTGCCAGCAGTGTTTGTAGAGCTATTTGGGAACTCTCCTCTGGATTATTCATTATCTGTTCTGTCCATAGATTATCAAGATTAGGAATTGAGATAACCGGATATGACATTTTTCTTGTTTTTTTCAGGGTTACTCTGCCCATTTGAGATGAAAATAGCACCAGTTTTGTGCTAGAACACTATCTTAAGGCAACCATCAACCAAAGTTTGCATTTGTACAGTCAATAGCCTACAGATACAATCTAGTTCAACCAATACATCTATTCAACATCAAACAACTATATGTTAATGGGCTTCGAACCAGAGAAGAATTTGGAAAACCAGAAATTATTAGGGTTAGGGAGAGATGTGGGTAAAAAATAGGAATAGATTGGTGTGGGGAGGCACAGGGAGAGTTAACTATGTCTTAATCTCAATTCAGGAAATAGGTTGGATAGGATGCAAGGAGAGAGAGAGAAAAAGAAGAAAGGGAAAGGGAAATGAAAAGAGACAAAAAAAATAGAAATGTAAAAATTAATATAGTTATGGAGATTGAAAGACCATCTATTTAGAGAGGAATGTGAATATATTGAGAAAACAGGAGGGAGATAGAGGAGATGTGAAAAACTTAAAAAAATGCTTAAAATATTATATAGGTATAAAGAGGTAGTACTGCTATTGAGGAATTTAAGTCTCAGAGGTTTTGGATTGAGTAATAAATTTGTGGATTAAGTGTGTACACAATGGGGGATAGGGTCTACTAATTAACTATGGGTTTATCTGAGGATATGCAAGACAAGAGTTAAGTCACATACAGAAGAACAAAAGAGAGGAAAAGGTGAAAAGGATAAGAAAGGGAGAAAAAAGATCAGAAGTTCAGTAGAGCTAGACAAAAAACAAAAAGATAATTAAGAAAGAAAGAAAGAGAGAAAGAAGACAAGAAAAGAAAGGAAAACGCAATTCACGTATTCCTAAAATAAAAACTATAAGAGGGAAAAAAGTTACTGGAAAACAATTATTTTTTCAAAAAAGGCAAAAATTAATAAAAGTTTTAGAAAAGGAAAAATTTTTATATATATATATAAGGTACCAAAAAGAAAAAAGAAAAAAGAAAAGAAGAAGAAGAAAAAAAAATGTTCTTTGATTTTTTTTTGATTTTTTTGGGAGGGGTGGGAAGAATCCTGTATCTCCCTTTTGTCTGTAACCAGCCTCTTGTTGGAGTCTCTGGTCAGCTTGAGGTCCTGTGGCTTGATTGGTTTCTTAAGTCAGTTTGTTTGAACAGGCAGAAAAATGCTCTGCTTTACCCAAGATTTTGAGATCCCCCTCCCAGGTTAGGTTAATGGGAGGGTGATCTGCTTTGAGAATCACAAAAGCGGGGTGATGAGGCTAGGTTCTGGTAGAGTTGAGGCCTTTCAACAAACAGTAGCTTTTCCCTGGGGCTATTTTATGAAAAACTCACAGAGCCCAGGCTGGAGCCATTCTCAGGGTTTCTGTTTTTCAATTGATTGTGGAGGCTGCTAGAGGGAGGGGCAGCCTCTGTCTCTGGTTACCCAGTGCAGAAAGCCACTCCAATGGCTGGTGCCTGAGCTGGGTGACTTTTCCCTGGATGGAGCTGAGTCTGGCAGGTCACTTCGCCGTTAAGTTCTTCTGACCTGCTAAATGACTCGTTTTATTCCAAGGCCTGAGCTGGAGCTAGCAGCTCCTCCAAGCTTTGTTGGTATCCATGATGGAGATCACCGGTGCTGGGGGCGAGGGGTGGCCTTCCCTCCTCTGCTCCCTGAGAAGGGATTAGATTTCAAATACTTTAAGAGGAGAAAATGGCAATGATAAAAATCTTAGACATGATTAAAATATTGGAAAACAGTATCAATTGTTAGAACAGTCTAGATATTTCCATTTCATACAGTATTTTAGAATATTAATTATACTTGACAGCATTATATTAACATTGTCAAGTTCTTTCTATTTAGAAACAGACGAACTTAAACTAAGCCTCATTAGAAATAGCTCTGGATGTTAGGGTGTCCCATAGGAATAAAGACACTCACTCTAAAGGAAGTCAGCAAGACAAAATTTACTTCTGCAGAAGGGTGGCCATCAGCCAAAATTCTGATGCAAGCACACAGAGCAGACTGGCTGCTCCCTTTTTATCCCTAACCCAGCAGTCCTTGCCCCTCTGCCAGCACTGGCTGAGCTCAGTTTCTCAATGTGCAAAAGGGTGTGGGCTTAATAAACAGAATATAATTAAACTTCAAGGAGCTTCTAACTTGTGTCTTAATTAAACTGCTCAGAAAAAGGATATTTGTAACTAAAATGTAATTAACAATGGCCAAATCACCTGGCTAAATCAAGAACTCTTCAGGAAAACCATTTTCTCCAGAAAGGACCAAATAATTTTGACAGAAAAGACACTTTCTAACAATGTACAAAATGGTACCAGTATTGAGTACATTGAATCTGTAAAGTGGTTTTGCTAATTTATTTTAGTAGGCTTATACATTTGAGAAAAACAAATGTATTTAACAATAGCAACAAACAGAATCAGAGGTACAAACAAATTATATATTAAGGTAGTTTTCCATTTGGAGTAAAAATTAAAACTTTAGAGCTCCTACAAGTTAAGTATATAGTGCCAATGATTCCAAATAGATGTATTTCCTAATGTATAAGGACATCTTATATACAATAACATTTATTTAGTCTAGGCAGATAAATGTAGATCATATTTTAAGTAGCAAGACTGTCTAAACGATGAGAGTTTTTCTATGTCCATTATACTGATTATAAACAGCAGAAATATCAAAAGTTTTGTATATAATGTAGGACATTTAAATGGAATGTACTTTTGATAAAATAGGACATCAGTTGGTCAGTTCATGTTTACTAAACCTATGTGTTTTTAACTCTGCAAATTTTTACACAATACTTAATGTTTAGAAACCCTCATTTATGTAGTGTCTTGGAATTAATAAGTAAACTATATTTAGGTTTCTCAAACTGGTGTATACATTAGGACATATGAAATCAGCAGGGAAAAAGCTTTAATTTCATGCAATTTTAACCCAGTTTTATTATTGTTGTTGTTGTTGTTTTGGTGCCAGTTCTGGTGCTTGAAGTCAGGACCTGGGCATTGATCCTGAACTTTTTTGCTCAAGGCTAGTGCTCTCCCACTTGAGACATAGCTCTACTTCCAATTTTTGCGTGCTTAATTGGAACTGAGTCTTGCAGACTTTATTTCTCAGGCTGACTCTGAACTTCAATCCTCAGATCTCAGTCTCTTGAGTAGCTATGATTCTAGGCATGAGCCATCAGCACTTGGTGCAGTTTTGTGGGTTGTTTTTTTGTTTTGTTTTGTTTTGTTTTATGGGATTCTTTGTATTTTATGATCAATAATTTAACTTTTTACATATGTGCATATTCATATTGTGGATAAATAATATGAGCTAGAAAAATAAAATGAACATACACCAAAGTCATTACATATTCAAACATAACATTTGACCTCTTCATCCTTGTGTCTAGTGTCCTATTTTTGTAGCCAAGTGAGAAATTCATTGTATTTAATGTGACACCTGATTTTAAATGGTGATAAGTGACTCAAGAAGTTTCTAACACTTTTGTGGAGCCATGCCATGTGCACTTCTACAAAATGAACAGGTACCTACTGGGAAGTGGTAGAGTATGAGAAAGAAACAAAGTCACAAAGATGATCTCAGGAATCAAAATGGGGAAGCCAAGGGGCACTGTGTCTTAGAGAACAAAAGACCCTAGTTCATCTCCCAGGCAGTTTTTTTTTTAACTTGTGATAATACTGTACAGAGGGGTTACAATTACATGGGCAAGATAAAGAGAACACTTCTTATCAAGCACGTAGCCTCCTCCTTTGTTTCCCCTTCCCATCCATTCTGCATGGCAAAGGACATAGTTAGCAAGATCAATAGAAAGCCCACGGATTGGGAGAAGATCTTCTCTAGCCATACAACGGACAAGGGTCTCATATCTGAAATATACCTTGAACTCAAAAAATTAAATCCCCCAACAACAAAACGTTAAAGAAACAACTGCCCAATAAACAAGTGGGCTAAAGACTTAAAGAGAAACTTCTCTGAAGAGGAGGATGGGAACGAGTACATTTCTTATCAAGCATTGTTGCCTCCTCCTTTGTTTCCCCTCCCATCCCTTCCCATGAGCCCTTCCTACCGGATCCTCCCCCACACACCAAAGTTGTAAAATTCGTTTTTCGACATAACGACTTGTACATCTCATTGTTGCAATGGGTCCACCTGTATCCCTGTTTAAATGATTTGTTTTTTCCCTTCCCCTCCCCAAATTATACCAACATCAAATACAGTGAAAGCAGGGGTTATACCATGGGGGAGGGACATATAAAGCAACAAAGAAATCATCTTATAAATATGTTAGAAACAATCGCATGAAAGAAAAAAAAACATTTGAAAATTTATCTTGGGGTTCATTTCCCTAATATCTAGCATGATGTAGTAGGAAATGCAGTAAACTTTTACACAACCATGATGAACAAACAAGTGTCTTTTTTCACACAAAGCAGAAATCATTTTGGCAGAATAGTAACCCTGAGCCAAACAAGCTCTTCAGTTAACATCCTTGAGTAACCTATTTTCTTATCGTGGTGTGGGAGAAGGGTTAGGGAGCTAGCCGAGCATAAACTCTTAAGCTAACATTCTTGAGTCAACTAGCTATCTTCTTATGTTGGTTTGGGAGGAGGGTCAGGGGTAGGGACCAAGGCCATTGTTTTGTGTATGCCTCTGCACTCTGCCTCTAAGTGACCTTTGCTATGTAGGCATCCCTGGCATGGTGTCTTTGCATGTAGGCACGTGTGTCTTCAGCCTTGCTTAGGGACATCAGTGATCCCCAACAGAGCCAGAGAACATGAAAATTCTCATTTTTGAATCTGTTGTAACATGTGAGGACGAATACATTGTATAACAGAAAGTAGGTACCAATGATGGTCTGGACTCGGTTACCATGACAGCTGTCATTCTGGCCCTAACCGCTTTTTGGTTTCACAGGAGATAAAACTGGATATTTTAAAGGTGTAGCAAGAGACTGGCCAGGCTTGACACATCTCCACTCTAAATATTTCCATTCATAGGCAGTATGCAAATGAGAACAAGTTGTCTAAATAGCATTTAAAATTCACAATTTTGAAACAAAAGGTAATTTGAAAAACAGCTTATATGTCTTCTGCTTGTATGTAATAGTGTTCACTTGAGTATAGAAAGAAGTCCCGATTCAAATACTTTATTCTTCCTAACTGGTCAAGAATTACAAATTTTTAAGAAAAACTGGAATATAGTTGTATTAAAAGTAGATAAAACATTCTATGTAATCATCATTGCATAAACATATATATTTTTTCTACAAATATGCCAATTGGTTAATAGAACTTGATAATTTTTCCACCTTAGTAAAATGATACAAGTATAAATAATAAGCTTTGTTCACAAACATTTTACAAGTGATTTTTACATGGGCTTTATATTTTTTCTTAATATAAAGACCAAAGGAGACACACATGTCCAATAGGTAGTATGTCTAGACATTGTATGTGAATTGCTCTATGGTCTCCCTGCAAATCCTACCTCTGTCCACAGCCCTGCTTCTTTCCCTGGGTCTCTTGCTCTAGCTGAGGGTTATGTAAGGGGCTTGTAGGCTCCCCTCTCACTGTGGGTTCTGTGCATGTGCAGAAATACACAGCTGAATCCTCCAGCTGTGTGCCTGTGATGGTGTGTTTGATTAATCTGGATAACTTCTGGAAGTTCAGGAAATATCAACCTTCTGTTGCATTTTGTTTCCCATAAGAGTTCTGATGAATAAGAAAAACCAATTCCCTGCTAGGGGGCTGTTTGTAAGAAAAGATGCAGTATAAAGATACCCAAGTCTCACATAAACAGTCTAGGGTCAAAGCCTCCAATTACAGGCTGTGCTTGAGTTACCTTCTGGGCCATGTTGGTTCCTGAAATAAAGTGAACAGAGTCAGATTGACCTTTTCTTTATAATCAAGGCATTTAAAAGATGAAGGGACCATGATTTTCCTTATTTGCAATAACTAGTACATGTCTAGGACAAGCAGAAAAGGTCACATAAGATGATGTTAAGCGAAATAAACCCCAAGATAGGGATACAAGTGGATTTTTTTCTTTCTTGTTATTGTTTCTAACATATTTATAACGTACCATGTGATTATTTTGTTCCTTTGTATGTCCCTCCCCCATGTATAACCCTTGTTTTCACTGTATTTGATGTTGGTATAATTAGGGGAGGGGAAGGGAAAAAACAAATTGTTTAAGTAGGGATACAGTTGACCCGAAACAACAATGAGATGTATAAGATGCTATGTTGAAAAACGAACTTTACAATTCAGGCGGGAGTGGGGGAAGGGGAGGAAGAACAGAGTGTAGTTGAGGAGGTGGGAGGGAAGGATGGTAGGGGAAAAACAAAGGAGGAGGCAACAACACTTGATAAGAAATAGACTCATTACCATGTTCATGTAATTGTAACCCATCTGTACAGTATTTTCACAATAAAAATTAATTAAAAATGGTGAAGAGACTTAGGACTCAGCTCTGAATGCCTCCTATTAAGCCTTATTAGAGAATGAAGCTGGGCTGGGAAGGTGGCTCAGTGGTAGAGTGCTTACCTTGCATACATGAGACCCAGGGTTCAATTCCTCAGCACCACATTAGCAGAAAAAGCTGACAGTGACGCAAGGGCTCACATGGTAGAGTGCTAGCCTTGCAGGCCCTGAGTGCAGGCCCTATGACTGACAAAAATAAATAAATAAATAAAACAAAGCTCCTCTCCTCATCACTTTCATGACTGAGAACAGCCTGAGCCCTGGGTTTGTGGACATCCTTTCCAAGACATATGGAATATCTGTTCCCAGCAGGCTGCCTGTCAGCATAGTAGTGGCTCTTCCCATGATAGGGATGAGATTATACCTCAAAGCCAATTGCTAATCTGTACCATGTGTTTACTAGAAACAAGAAAGATAGTCTGCTCTATGATTTGCCACCCAACAAGAAATGCATCTAGCAGACCGGAGGCAGGCTTGCCTGTGTCCTGTCACAGGCTTCCTACATAGGGGCAGATGTTGTGCTGTCTTAGCCCCTGACGTGTCTCATAACTTTCTGGCCTGGAAATAATCCTAAATAAATTTAATTATATTCAGCTCACTGTGGGGTGCATGGATAATCCAGGGCTCACCATTATCAACTGCATAGTGAATGTATTAGGTCATATTCTCATGCAACTTTTTTGTGATGAGTAGTACTCAGGTATGAACTCTAATTTGCACTTGTTAGCAAGGCACTTTAGCATTTGAACTCCAACTGTAGCTCCTTTGGTTTTGGTTATTTTTCAGGTGGGATCTCATATTTTTGCCTATATCAGCCTTGGATTGTGATCTTCCTTCTATGTCTCCCACATAACAGGGTGACAGTACCACTTCACTTGGTATTTTTGCTGAGGTGGTGGTCCCATTAATGTTTTGCCCATGTTGGCTTCAAACCACCATCCCCCTGATCACCTCCATATAGCTGGAAATTCAGGTGTAAGACACTGCACCAGTCTCTCAGGGAACTTTGTCTCCTACATCTGCCTTCTATTCTCTAAACACAACCAAACAGGCAGGCAGACACACACACAGACAGACACACAAACACACACACACAGACATCTTTGAATTGAGACAAGATTGTCATGAGTACATTATTACAATAGAACACTAGGTAGGCCTGAATGTCCTGAAGGAGTACAATTTTTAATATTTATATATTTTTATTGTAAAGATACTATACAGAGGGGGGTTACAGTTTCTAGAGCATGGTAATGAGTCCATTTCCTCTCAAGCATTGTTATCCCCTCTTTTGTTTTTCCCTACCATCCCTTTTTTCCCAACCTTTCCAATTCCTCCCCACCCAAAGTTGTAAAATTCATTTTCAGCATAGCGTCTTGTCCATCTCATTGTTACAATGGGTCATCCTGTAACCTTATTTCAGCATTTTATTTCCCTTCCCCTCCCCAATTTAGAAAAATGTATATACAAGACGCAGGACACCAGAATCAAATACAGTGACAACAGGGGTTAGAAAATGGGGGATGAACATACAAAGGAAACAAAAAATGTACATTATAAGTACATTAAAAAGAACAGCAAGAAAGATATAATCTCTTGTGTCCCTATCTTGTGGTTCATTTAGCTTAGCATTAGCTTATATGGTCAGATGTACATAGGTTTTGACATTTTCTGCTTGTCCTAGACATATACTGCAGATAAGGGGAAAGCATGAGACATATGTTAATTTTAAATGTTATTTTTATTATAAAGATGCTGTACAAAGGTGTTTCAGTTACATGAGTAAGGTCATAACTACATTTTTTGTAGAACATCGAAGGAGTCCTTTTTCTAAACAAATCATCTCACTCCTGGTCTTAACACTTTTCAATCCTGGGCATTCATACACAAACCTACAAGATCAGACTGCAAAACTGTCCTAGATTTATGCATGAATGTTCCTTGCTCTCATTTCATTGGACAGTAGCAGCCAGACCTAGGCTGTTTCCACAGTCTTGGCTGTCATGTTCCCATTTCATGGCACCTTGGTAGCTAGATGCCTGTTTCCCACAGCTGTAGGTGACTGGCAAGGATCCATGGAAGCCACCTCCCTTCAGGACTCCACAGCTTCACCCACCTGGCCAGGCCTTTTCTTCCAATGTCTTTTCTGCTGCTACTTGTGCTACCGAGAAAATGTCTCCCTTCTGTAATTATGAAGGAAAAACTTAAGTGGAGAACATTGAATCCAAAACTGTCAGCAACAAGCTGCTGAAAAGTTCTTGCAACATGGGAAAAAGGTTTTGAAATTATTTATTTTTAAATTGTAAAAATTGTACAATCCAAGTGATTTAACTCAGGGCTTCATGCTTGCAAGGAAAGACATGTCTCTGCTGCTCATGGTACTCTGCTATGCCTCCTGCCATGGAAGACAAAAAGTAGTTTCCATTTGAACTCAGAAAAACATGTAGATTTTAGTTTATGAAGAAAGGATCTGGCCGGGTGCTAGTGTCTCACAGCAGTAATCCTAGCTACTCAGGAGCTTGAGATTTGAGACTTTTAGTTCAAAGCCGGCTTGGCAGGAAAGTCTTATTAACCAATAAGTAAAAACACAGAACTGGAGCTGTGGCTTCATTGGTTGTCTAACCGAGAGCAAAGAAACTAAAGGACAACATACAGGAGGATGTGGAGACATCAAAACAGAACAACTTGATGCTCTGGCCAGGCCAAGCCATGGCTTTCAAATCACTCAGAGTTTAACAAATTTTTCCAGCCCAAGGGTCACATTCTGCAAAGTGGAGAAGGGAGACAGGATCTGAGTCCCAGTCTCCATAGGGTTTATCTCTGGCCAAACAGGCTGTGTGGCTGAAAGCTGACCTGTGGAAGCTTCTAGAAGTTCCCTACCTCACAGTATCTCTGCTGGCCAGAATCCTTCTCCCCAAAAAGCCCTGGTATCAGGAGCAGTTCCTCCATACTGCAAAGCTGCAGAATGTGTCAGAGGGAGTTTAGATAACTTTATCCAAACTGATGTATGTATCTCCTACACGTTTTTATGAATCAAGAAAGAAATATCATTGAGATTCTGTCCTTTATAGTGCTGATATTTCCATGGTTTGTAATTTATGAGTTTTCCTTTTTGTTTTTGTTGTCTTGTTTTGCATTAGGGCCTGAGTGCTGTGTCTTAGCTTTGTAGCTCAAGGCTTGCACTGTACCACTTGAATCACAGTTCCAGTTCTGGATTTTTCTGATTAACTGGAGATAAGACACTCATAGGCTTTCTTTTTGTTAGCTGGCTTCAAACCAAGATCCTCAAGTCTCAGCTTCTTGATTAGTTAGGATTGCAGGTATGAGCCATCAGTGCCTAGCTTATGTTATGCTTTTTCATCATAGTTTTCTTAAATGAGCTCCAAAAGATGGATTTATTGGTGTATGTTTTGTTCTTCATATAAAAAACCGAGGTCTTTTTTAATTCTTTGCTGAGGATCTTAACTTAGGGTCTGGCACTTGCCAGCCAACTACTCTTACATTTAGCTAAATCCTCAACCATAACAGTAAGATTTCTAACTATGGAAAAAAAAGAAAGAAACAAGATCTAAAACCTCATTGGAAAGGGGCTGGGAAGTCGGGTCAGTGGTAGAGTGCTTGCCTCACATGCATGAGGCCCTGGGTTTGATTCCTCAGCACCACATAAGCAGGAAAAAAAAGCCAGAAGTGGCGCTGTAGCTCAAGTGGTAGAGTGCTGGCCTTGAGCGGAAGAGCTGAGGGACAGAGCCCAAGGTCGAGAGTTCAGACCCCATGACCAGACCCCCCCCCAAAAAAAACCTCATTGGAAAGTAGATTACTGAATAGACTGTAAAGGTAAATCACAAGATGAAGGCTGTGCAGGTGAAAATGTAGGCCTAGATAAATCCCCTTCCCTTTTCTCTCAGATTCCTGTTTTCGGTTTGTTTTTTTTTTTGAGACAAGATTTCCCTCTTTAGCTCAAGCTGGCCTATGTCCCTTGTTTTTAGCATTAAGTTCCTGAGGAAGAATATGTAACTCACAGCTTGTGCCAATGGTGTCTGCCACCTATTTGCTTCTTGGTGTTGGCCAAGAATGTAATGTACAAATTGTCAGGTATCTAAAGTTATGCATACTCCCACTGGGTAGAATACTAGTACTGGTGGAAACCTTTATTAAAAGAAAGAAACATCTTTAGTGACAGTGTGAGCAGTAACAACGTCATACCTCTTCAGTGTTTTGATCTTTCTGGTTTTTGTCTGTTGGCCATGGGTCTTGAATTCTGGACCTGGGAGATGTCACTCACCTCTTCAGTTCAAGGTGGGTACTCTACCACTTGAGCCACAAAGCCACTGCCAGTTTTCTGGTCCTTTATTGGAGATGAAACTCTCATGGACTTTCCTGCCTGGGCTTGCTTTGAACCGTAATCCTCAGATCTCAGCCTCTTGAGTAGCTAGGAATACAAGCATGAGCTACTGATGCCTGGCCGTGTTTTGATCTTAAGAACAAAACATACACTCTGGAAGTTAGATCTGAGGATTGATGTTTGAGTCCAGCCCGGGCATGAAAGTCCATGAGATCCATCTCCAATTAACCACCAAAAAAGTTGGAAATGGAGCTGTGGTAGAGCATTAGCTTTGAGAGAAAAAGGTAAAGGACAGTGCCAAGGCCCTGAGTTTAACCTCCAATATCAACACACACATGCACACACACGAAATCAAAGGAAAGAAAAGAACCATGCTAGGCTAAGTTTAACACACCCGAGGGAATAGGAAACAGCTGAAGATTCAATATTAACATGAGGAGAAAAACTACAATTTGAAGAATGAAGTAAACCCACTAATCTCTCAATGCATACAAATGCATTTTTTCATATTACGTATTATATACTAGATCTAGTCCATTGGCATTCATTTAATATGGGCAACTTGCAGGTTAAAATAGAAGTCAAACCTAGGGATAGAGTTGTATCTTGACTTACTGAAAAACCATCTGAAAATAACTCTTGATCTCTGAGCACTGCATCACCGCTGCAGCAGGTGTAGCACCCATTGTAGGACAGCGGCAGCCAAGAAGACTCCATCCATGAGTCAATCCAGTAACCCCAGCTACAAGGGCTGAAGCCAGAATGGGAGGAAGGAAAGACCCCGAGTCCTGCCTTCCTTCTGGGTGGACTCTACTGCATGACCAGACCCATCTAGCACTGAGGTGCATTCTTGTATCCCCTCACCCCAATGGGTTCAGAAGGTGAGCACATTACTTCGAAATGGTGGCATCTGTAATGGCACCCACAATTGGGCCCACGTGGACCAGGAGGAAGACAGAGGTCCTCACAGCAAAGCCAAAGAAGCCCTGGGAATAGCCTGGCTGTAGCAGGTGCAGTACGTCTCCAGGCTCCTCTGATGCTGATGTGGGCATTCATGTGTGTCCCCTCACCTGCACTTCTGCTCCCACTGGGGGCACAGAGAGCACTTCCTTCCATGTGTGGGCCACCCAGGTATGGCACCGCAACTGGCCCATGCAGAAAAGTAAAGTGGGGGTCTCCGGTGATGCTGAAGGGGCTCCAGGTTCTGTCTCTTCAGTGATCTCAATGTCAGTCATGACCCCATGGTCCCGGCTCAAGTCCCATGATCACTAACAGATATAGCAAAGTGGGGCAACCCTGGCTACCCGGATAAGCAGAAAGGCAAAAGGACTTGGTGAGAATCTGAGTCCTTGCCTTCCTTGTAGGGTGACCACTCCATCTGGCCCATGCACATGCTTCTCCTCACTCTCTATTAGAGTGTGTGGGGGTGGGGGAGGGAGAAGTTACCTCAAAACAGGGGAGTCCCCAGGCTGCAGCCTCCCTCATCCCACGTGGACCAGGGCACAAGTGCTTATACACTGAAATGTTAATTACACCCAGCCATTAATACCTCAGGTAGGAATCTTAGTGTCAATTAGATTTTCAGGACTTACTCATTGAGCATCACTGAAACTTTGCTTCCTTTGACCTATAGCTGCCCATCTTCCAAACTGCTACCACTATCTTCCTTTTTGTTTCCTAGAGTTCAGCTGTTGTCATAGTTAGTTGATCCGGTCATATTTTTTGCTAACTCTTTTCCTCTTTAATTAACTATATCCATTAATAAAGTTCTCTGAAATTCCTTTGAGGAATGAGTAATATCTGTGTATACTATGTTACACAGTTTTAATTATTTATCTACTCTTGCAAAATATCAATATGAAAAATCAAAGAGGTTTGAACATCAGTATTTATTTATAAATATATTTCTACAAATAACATGTATAAAAAAGATAACTTCTTCAGAATAAAGGGCTGAGATAAAGTTTCATGCCAGACAACTTACATACCCCTTGTCAATGGAGTTGTAGTCTGGGTGCATGTGACTGTCATGGAAAAGTCTGGTGATCTGCATGACTCAGAAGCAATAGTAACAACATGAACTAGGAATCAGCAAGAGACAAACCTGATTATTCTGAAAGTTGAAAGCATCAATAAATGAACTGGGAAGTAGATCTGAAATAAGAAAAGAAGAACAATTTCTGTAAGTGTAGTAAGACTGATTTACTGGAAAATAAAGTCAAATCATTCAGAAAGAAAATCTTTTCTAGATAAAGAAAATATCTAAAGTTTCTCAAGGTTTTTTTAAATAATCACCATTTTAGGGGAAAGATGACAGGTCTAGATAATATGGTAGCAGCTAGGTCCTTCTATGACAGGCCTCACACATTGGAGCAACAACCAGGAACAGGCTACAAGGGAGAAGGATTAGTGAGAAGTGATGAAAGAAAAAGCTGATGGTAAAGAATGGGGGAAGGATAACAATCATGACATCTTGGTGAGTATCATACAGATATATCAGAAAGAAGCTCTGTTAGGATGCAAAACCATTGCTGAATCTTACACACCTAAAAAGTCTTGTAAACAAATTTCATACAAAAGTGAGCACTAGAAGATATTGTTGTCTTTTCTATACAAAGGTACTGTGATAGAAAACACAAAGTGATATCCATGATGACATGAAAGTTGTCAGTCTTGATAATTATCTACAGGGCAAGATACATTCTATTTTTTGTCGGTTGTGGGCCTTGAACTCTGTGCCTGGGCGTTGTCCCTCAGCTCTTCAGCTCAAGGTTAGGGCTCCCACATCGGTTTTCTGAGTTGTTTTTGGAGATAAGAGTCTCCCAGACTTTCCTGCCCATCTGGCTTTGGACCTTGATCCTCAGATCTCAGCCTTCTGAGTAGCTAAGATTACAGGTGTGAGCCAGTGGCACCTGGCCAGGACAAGGTACAAGCTTGAAAATGAGAAAAAAAATAAGAAAAAGTTACCAAGCATGGATAATTCCCAAAAATGTGAAGGAAAGAAACAGAGAATGAAGGGACTCTAGTCAGGAGATAATACATGTCACTAACAAATCATTTCAGCCAGGAAGTGCAAAGAAATGAAATACAGTGAAGAACTCTGACAATGAAAAGAAAAGGAAAGGAAAATAAATATTTTTCAAAGGCATTTGGAACTGAGAGCCCAAGGCTCATGCTCATTATCTTACTCATTTCAAGGGCTAAGCTCTGTGGATCACACTTTCATATTAGGCCAAACACAAAAGCTTGAGAAACCAATTCTCCAAATAACTGGCAAACAAAACTGTACTGGAAGTGTAATTCAAACAGTAAAGTTAGGAGAGAAAATGTCAAGTGAGTGTGTTGTAGGCTATGATGAAGAGATCCAGTCTCACTACCAGAACAACAATGAAAAGACAGAAGGAAAAGACACTTAGTAAGGGGTAGAAAAATGTGGTGTGGGGAAAGGAAAAGTAGGAGGAAAGTGAGGGAAGAGGCAACAAGTTTGACAAGAAATGTACTTATTATCTTACTTATGTAACTGTAACCCTTCTGTAGATAGCCTTGAAAATAAAAAAATATGATAAAGATCTGAGAGAAATGCACAGCAATGATAGTAACTATACAACTCTAGATGTATGAACAAATGAGGAGCTTGAAAAAGAAACATTTCAGCAAAGACACAAAAGAAATATTAAAACTTCATCTCAAATTACCAGACTGTAACTCCAGCACTTAGAAGATTGAGGAAGGAAGATCCCTAGCCAAGGCCCGCACTTCAATGAAACACCCTATGTTATAGTCCCCACAAAAATTCAAATAATGTTTCCATCAAAATCTAATGTTTCTAATTTGTTTTTAGAAATAAGAGATTAGATGCTAAGCATATCAAAGCACCTGGATTTGATCCCTAAAAATCAAATGGACAGTGTGTGTGAGACAGACAAGACACATATAAAGGCAGAGACAGAAACAGAAGTAGGAAGAGAGAGAGAGACAGACAGACAGACCAACAGAAGTAAGAAAATACAAATGGCCTGAATGAGATTAGATGCATACCTTCCTAAGCCTGTAGAGTTCATAGACTTGATCACTAACAATCAAATGGATAGGGAAAATCAAAGGAAGAAAATGAGAGACAGAGAGATGGAGAGAGAGGGAGAGACAGAGAGAGACAAAGAGGCAGAGACAATGCACACAGGAGAATATTCTGGACTCAAAAATGGATTTGAATGTAGAAAAATCTTGAAGAAAAATAACAAGTCTTTCTGTAACCACAAAAGTAGAATATCTACAGCTTTTAAGGATGAGATATTCTTTGCCTGAAGGAAGTAGAGTAGTATTTTGAAGATTGTAAGAAAGAGGCATGGGAAACATGCATTTGATAGGAGCAGAGGATGGAGATGTTGGGTAAAAGCCTTACCATCTAAGTCATTCTGGAAGACTTCAGGTCATACTGTTCTCATGGTCACACCAATGGGAGGAACAAAGAGGATTCTGAGTTATCTTGAGATTAAATGATGAAATAGGAAAGGAGTTAAAGTGGGGACAATCACTAGAGTGAATTTTACACTTCATGTGGTTTCCTAACAGGATTTTCCGTTAAAACAGAAAAAAAGGCAAGCAACTAACTGCAAAGGACCTAATTAATAACATTTAATGGAAATTATTTAAACTAATGCTCATCTTTAGAATACAACACTAATCTATATGTGGAATAGGGCACAGGTAGCTATGTTCAATACTATACTAAACAAAATATATCTTATTGCTTCATATAATGTACAATATTGGTGCAATACATAACGTAAGTGAATTAGCTAAAGAAAGCACAAAATTAACAAAATTTCAGGATGTGCAGAGATGTACAAGGTCAAATTAGAGGTCTTTATGTGTGCTTCCAGTTGCTCTGGAATCTTCATTTACACTGTGGCCCCACAATCCAGTTCCCTGTTGGAAATGGGAAGAGAGCAGGAACCTGCAACACAGACACAGGTTCAGGGTCACTGGGAAGATGAAGATATGAGGGAAGAAAACTCATTGGGGACAGAACAAAAAGGCTCCTCAGATCCTGAAAGGTGACCTTGGGCAGGGAGTGGGTCCAACTCTAAGTCCTGCCTTGTGCCCTGTGCTCATGGGACTCTCTGTGGGAAGAGGGACTACTGGAGTGAATGTCAGTCACCTGCACAGACTTGGGAGGAAGGTGCCTTCCTCCCCAGAGAAAGAAGTGTGGTTTCTACAAACCCAAGAAGGACAGGCTAATCACACACTGCAGGATCCCATGTGTTCCCACCCTCCAGATATGAAATTGAAGAGGGTGCTCTGTGATTTGACCTCAACCCTTTCTTCCCAGGAGCCAACACAGAGCCCTGTGTTAAATATGGACAGCTGCCTGGAGTTCTCCTCCACTGTCCTTCAAATTGTAGAACATTCTTCTTAAAACTACCCCCAAACTGTCCTATTGCTTCTTAATTTAAATCAATAATTTGTTCTTTGACTTGCTTCCTCACTTTAGAAAATCATAGTATTCGAAGTGTTTCAGAATGTTTTCTAAATGAAGTAAAATCAGTTATATTTGTTTCACTGAAGAAAAACTTCATAAATGAATTAGAAGAATGTGTAAAACTTATGATTCAGCGTCCTTTAACCTCTTCAGGAGCATTGCATTGCCTTTAGGTGTGATCTTGTGTAAATTTCTATACAAAAAACATACAAGCTGAGCTAATACCTGTAATCCTAGCTACTCAGGAAGCTGAGATCTGAGGATCACAGTTCAAAGCCAGCCTGGGCAGGAAAAGTCCATGAGACTCTTATCTCCTCCAATAAACCACTCAGAAAACCAGAAAGGTGCTGTGGCTCAAGTGATAGAACACTAGCCTTGAGCTGAAGAGCTGAGGGACCACGCCAAGGCCCAGAGTTAAGCCCCACGACTGACAAAACACAACCACACACGCACACACACATACACATGCACACACACACACATGCACACACACACTCAGGAAGAGACATGATGCTTGCAAATCTCAGGTAAATGGTGTCCTCTGGTGACTCCAGGTTCCCAGAGGGCTCCAAAGCTGCTGGAACCAGAAGTTGGGCAATTATAAGCCAGTCTTGGATCCTGTAATATCCTCACTGAATACCAGAACCTGCTGAATGCTCAAAGGGAGGCAGAGGTTGGCTGGGTGGGCTGGGAGAAGTCGCCCATTCCTGTCTGGATGTAAAGGTGTCTCGGCTGCTTCTCTCAATGCTGTGGTTCCCTGAGTGCCCTAAATGAAAATGGCAGAACTACTTCCTAAAGTCTCATACATCTAGGGAATCTCTGGTCATGCCACTGTTGACTTTGATGAGTTGGGAAGGCAAGGCAGTTCTTCCAGTGAGAGCTGAACCACACCACACTCTTGGCAGCTCCCACAGGGTCTCTTTGTAATTCCACTGGCTGAACATGCAGGCACTCAGCAGGGCAGGAAAGCAGCAGGCAGAGAATGATCTTCTCCAGGCATTCTTGACTGTCTGGAGATTGTTACTTCTCCTATTTCTATGTGTGGTCACAAACACACTAGCTGCCAGTCTGGATGTTACTGAGTATTCCTTCTGTGTGTAAAATGGTAGGAGTGTGAGATTATGTGCCTGTCCTGCATCTTAAACTCTGCACCTGGGCATTGATCCTGAATCTTTTGACCCTGATCTACTAGTTGATTGAGTCACTGGCTTTTCTTTATTTTTGGTAGTTAATTGTAGATAAGGGTCTCCTGAATTTTCTTGACCCAGCTGGTTTCACAGCACAATCCTTATATGTCAGCCTCCTGAGTAGCTAGTATTACAGATGAGTCACCAGCACCCATCAGCTGCTATGATTTTGATATACCAAAAAATACACAAAGAAAATTATGCAAACCATCTTAGTCCTTACTTTCTGTATACTATGGCCCACTAAACTAGCTATTTTTCTTCTGTTCCTCATCACCGAGGATGTCAATCTTCCAAAGGAATCCAGAGAAGTGAGAATATGCTGACACCTGAAAGATACAGAAACACTTTCCATGTCTAGATACTCCTGAATATTTCTGAGTAAGCTGCCCTCTATCAGATGAGACTCTGCCCATCTCACCCCTGCCTGTCAAGAATGTAAGTTTGCTCTTCTATTCATTAGTGCCTTCTGGGAGCAGAAAACAGACCAATTCTAAATAATAGGTGGGCAGGAAAAAATTTTAGTTATTGTAGACATAATTACGTTGAAATATCACACACGATGTTTGTGCAATATTGGATGACAAGGACCATAATAAATATAAGTCTGTGTGTCCCAGTGAAGGCTTGAATAACTCTATGTGCTTAAAGACATTGTGTGTGATTTGTACAATAAGAAAAATCATCTAAGGACCCATTTGTCAGGAGTTGTCCCAACCTTCTCTATCATAAGATGGTGTGACAACTGTCTGCATAGACCAGGTCTTCCAAGAGGGGAATTATCAAAACTGGGGAAAAGGAAAAGGGAATGTAAGCGCTAACCAGAATTAAAGGTAATGAGCAGAAAATGAAAATGCCAAGGCAGGATGGTTCACAGAAGTAATCTCAGCTGCTAATGAGAATGAGAGGATAATCACAGTTCGAGTGTAAAGTCAGGGAGCCCCAGCACATAATTGAGCCAACCATGGTCATAGCTACTCTGGTGGCAAAAATCTTATTGCAAGTCTGCACTAGACAAAAGCAAGAGACACTCCTTAAGGATCTGGAACACAAGGTTTAGGTCCCTGGCTCAATTAGGAGAGAACTTTCCTAGCAAGTAGGATATCCTGACTTAAATTCCCAGTAGAAAGAAAGGAAAAACAAATCGTTTAAGTAGGTATACTGGTGGATCCATTGCAACAATGAAATGTACAAGTCCTTATGTCCAACTTTAAAACTTGGGAGGGGATGGGAAGGGAAGGGAAGGGGAAACAGGAGGAGGTAACAATGTTTGATAAGAAATGTACTCATTACCTTGGACATGTAATTGTAACCCCTCTGTATGGTATTTTAACAATAAAAAAATGAAGTGAAAGGGAAATGAATTAAACTCACAATGCTGTTTCCTTCTTCCCTGCTGCTGAAGTCATCAGCTGAGTGATCAGGAAAAGTAGCAGTGATATATTTCAAAAAGGAAAGGAGAGAGTTGTCTTTGAAATGGGAATTCAGAACGCTGCTGCTCCTAGAACTGTGTCACCCCTCATCAGCACCAACACTTGCCTCATTCCTACAATCTCTTTCTCAAGCCTGATCAGGGATCCATGTTTGTGACATTCTCTTCTTACAAGAGACCATCACTGTCTCCATGTTATTCTGTTCATGACAGTGACTTCTCTCTCTGCACACCTCACACTGCCTGCCTCTTTGTCTTGCAGAGCTGCTCTGTCTCCAGGTCCAGTTTTCGAGAGAAAATTCTGTCCCACCAGAAGTCTCAGCAAGAACATCTTCACTGAACCCAAGGTTGCTACCTTGAACTTCCCCCTGCCTAGCCTTTAGAGGGCTGAGAAAGAAACATTCCATTCTTGTATGCTGATCACCCTTTCATATTTCATGTCAACAAAATAAATGTCCTCATGCAGTAGCTAGTTCAGAACAGAGGAATCATTTGGCCTTCTTTCACAAAAGCTTTAAAATAGCAAAAGCTAACCCTATCATATAGACTGTGAGAAAGGGAGAAAATAGGTGCTCTTCTAGAGTTCCTGTGCAAATACCACATTGAGAATAGGACTTACACCACAGCATATACAAAGTTCAAAAATACAAAGCCTCTTTCTACTGTCATTAAGTCAGAGGAAGAAGTCAGTGTTTTATTCTCTACCTTTCTTTTGACTTCCCTTTTTCTTTTGTTGTCTTTTCCTCTGCTTCCCTTTCTTCTGCTCCATTCACACTCTGTCCCTTTCTTTTCCTTTTCCCCTTTCCAGTACTTACTCATGCCTGTTGTTTAACCAATGATTCCAATGCAGCACATATAATCCAAAAGTTCCCCAAATGCCTTCACTTGGATAACCGTGATGTGTTGCTTCCCCCTGAAAAGTTGTCCTCTGAACCTGAGAATTTAAATTTCTTCATTAAATTGGCTTAAAAACCATGAATAGTGAAATATCACAAAGTGGCACTCCCTTACTATGGCAGTTGAGATCAAGCTGGCTCACACTTTTCCTGTTCTTTACTCATTCTCCACATCCTCTCTGTAAGCTCAGAGTAATCCAAGGCTTTCAGTAAAAATATTGTAGTCACTTGAAACCCTTAAATGAAAAAGAGTTGAGGAAGGAATTATCTCTCAACACATCATTTCCACTACTGAATCATGGCTCCAATCTCCAACTGTTAATATGAGTTTGAAACTTTGATGTGAACCCAGGGAGACCAATCTGAGACCAATGTTAGACACCAGGGTAGGCTTAGAGCTATTGCCCATAAGAAGATGGGGATGTTCTGTATGTGCTATAAACACATATGCTGGCAAAAAGGAATGTGGCTGTTGGGATAAAGTTCTGAATCTTTAAAGATAAGCATTAAAAGAAAAACAATACTTCCTTGTAGTGACTTGCATTTTGGAAGGCAAAGTCCTACAGTCTTAAAATGAGAGACTTACCTTGTTGTGTGTGGGTGTTCCTGGCAGAGGGTTTACTACAGTGATCTGATCATTCATATTGAAACAGTTCTGAAATTCATGCACAGGGACCAGGTGATCTGTGATGCCATCAAGAAATCAATACAAGGCAGTCTAGTCAGGCCCAGATGGATACCTGCCTGGTCCATCTCACTCTATGCAGAATTAACAATAACAGTAGAATCAAAAGGCATGAAAAACACTATTCTCCAAGACAAGATCAGGACCTAACAATTGTTGGGCACAACAGGGAGAATAAATTGAGTACAGAAAGCTTGACAGCTGAGAGAGATTCTTGCCTAATGCTTAGGCATCAGTTGGTAATCTCAAGTAACATAGGTTTGAGCTCTAGCATGGATGACAAGCAATGAGGATAACACAGGCTTGCCACTGCAGTGCCCATCCAGGGCCAGGATCCAACCCTGTGTCACTGGAATGATGTCATGTTTAGGAATGGCCTTAGTGAGATATAGGAGACACTCACTGAAACTGATGGCATCTGGTCATTCAAAGGGCCATCAAAGAGCATCCATATCCATCCCTATCACTGGCTATCAGAATTTTCCGGAAGCAGATGAAAAGCAGAAAATGGTTACTTTTCCAGGCCTGTATATCCACTATAATGGAGCTAATGTACCTTCTGTCTCTACAAATATATGTCCTGCCAGTCTACCAGGAGCTTGGTAGCAGACTCCTGCTTTCTGTCAACAACTTCAGTTGTCATCACACAGGAAAATGAAATCATAAAATGAAAGGTACTTGTTCTCTTTAAGATTTTAGAAAGAGACCCAGACAGCAGTTCTGGCAGCAATAAGGACCCCGTATCCTACTCATTTCTAGTGAGTAGGTGCTACATGAGATTGGGTCACTCAGGTGAAGTGGGGAAGCTGATTCTCCTGACCACAACCATGATTCCACTATGACCTGCCATGGCATAGGTGGGATTTATGTTTTCTACTACCAATAGAAATACTGTTCCTCTTTGTGAACTCAAGATTCTTTCCTGCTGTCTTCCTGGAAGATAGGGTTGGTTATCATAGCATGTCTCCATCAGAACTACTGGGAAACTATAACCTACATATGCAACATGTCTAGGATACTGATGCTTCAAGTGTAGCATCTATGAAATAACTGACATTTAACTCTAGCTCTTTCTCATGTTTTGTAGTAAAATTGGTCATAGCTACAACAAAATAGAATTTCAGAAAATAATAGTCTCTTTACACAAATATCTTATTGGATAAGTTACTAAGGTCATCACTTCATATTATGTTTGTTTATCTTGATGGAACTGAGCTACCATGATATCCATTGATGCATAGACCTACCCAAGTAATGACAACTATTTTAAGTGGTAGGTATAGGTATAGTGACCTTATGGATTTTCTGCTATCATAAGACACCATTTGCTTTTTTGGAAAGTGAAAAATTTTTCCTTTGTCCTAGACACAAGGCACATGATCACTTCATCCCTTAGAGAGATCTATTGCTTCTCTTCACATTACTGTGTTTCTCCCTAGAACACAAAGAGCATGACCAGGCTCAAAGAAGGAAGACAAATTTTGCACATGGTCATGATGCTTCCTTCCTCTAGTTACTTTATCTGAAGGTCAAAGACCTACCTCCCCATAATTGCCTCCTGTGTCAAATATTTCATTAATTGACCCACATTTATAATAGTGTAGTAATAATCATGATTGATTATTGAAAATATTGACCTTTCAAGTAGTAGATTGTTAACCATGAACATAAAAGCTCATGGCCCTCAGTTCAAGCCTCAAGACCAGCACAATCAAAAAGATGGAAAAGATTTACTTCCATGTTACAGAATAGGATGAAAACAAAGCTACTGATTCTGGCATAATTTTAATTAGCCTGGGTGAAAACGATTCCAAATTATCTATCCATTATCTGAAATTCAAGCTCATCATGGAAAATTTCACAGTTGGAAGAAAAGAATAGGAAAATCTGTATGTATATGGTGTGATCTCCAGGATGGTTTATATAAGAAAAGCAAGGTGTAGCCCAATGCACTGAAAATTGCTATTTGAAGCATAAGCATACTGCATTGTCTGCCTTTTGCTTAGGGGTAGGAGAGAGAGAGAGAGAGAGAGAGAGAGAGAGAGAGAGAGAGAGAGAGAAATATATTCAGTAACAAGGGACAAGAGGGTCATTGGCTAAACCAGTGTTTCCCTTGGTGAACAGCCCAAATGAGTTAGCATAATGGAACTTTTCCTGAATATTGAACTTAGATTCCAGCAGTACTGAGTTCTAATACTAAATCGACTCCTAACAGCCATAATGACTTTTTCCCTTGCTGCTACCTAAGACAATTGTTATACATGGATTGATTTATGTGAGACTGGGATCCATTTGCCTGCCCATCATTGAATCCTAGCACCTGCTAAAGAACCTGGTGTGTGATAGGTTGGTTTATGGAAAAAGAACCTTCTTTGTTTTTGTGCTAGGGCCTTGATTCTTTCACTTTACTTTTTCTGCTCAAGACTGGCTCTCTACCACTAGAGCCACAGTTCCATTTCTGATATTTTGGCAGTGATTGGAGATGACTTCAATGGACTATTCTGCCCAGGCTGGCTTTGAACCTCAATCCTCAGATCTCAGCCTCCCAAGTAGTTTAGGATTACAGGCTTGGTCACCAATGCCAGACATGGTAAGTTATTAAATATGTATTGAACAGATGAGTAAATAAGTGTGAAATGGGATAGCTTATTAAGTTTTCTCATCTGGAAAATGGAAATAAGAATAGAACCTACATAGGATTTGGTGGGAATTAGTGAGGTTATATCTGTAAGTGCTTCCGTCTTTCCTGTGTGTTCCTTGATCTCAGAGTCTGAGAAATTCTTAATGGCTCAGCTCATCCTCCACCTTCTGATCCCAGCCAGGCAGATCGTAGGTCAACGTCTAGCCCATAGAGGAGGTGGAGGCCAGTCCACAAAGCATACTAGCCACAAAGCTAAATGGACATTTTAGAACAGGGTGCCAACCAAGAATTCTTTCTGCAGACATCTGAAATATGTCTGCTAAAGGGGAATTATAAATTTCCATTTATTAGGCAATAAAAATCAGCATTATTAGGTAATTTTTGTGTGGGAGTTCAGTTGGAGTAAAGACACAGATAACGTCAGGTTTCTCAGAAAAAATTAGGGGCTTGGCATTCTCACTCTGGAAACTTTGAGGAGAACTGAGTAGAACAACAGGATAAGGTAGGGGTGATTACAAGGGATAATGTAGTCACATTAGACTAGAAACAGTATGGGCTGCTCAGCCCTAGAACTGTCAGATGGTGGGAAGGGCAGTGATGGAAACCCAGAGACAAGGTAGTTTCAAGAAGGTTGTGTGAGAGAATCTGAGACATTGCTTGTGGACAAAGCCAACCTGTGGCATAATTCTAGATAGAGATCTGGAGAAAAAACAAACCACCACCAACAGAACATCACTTTACTGTGGCTTTGAGCCCATTGTGTCCAATGACAGTAGAAAAGACTTCTGTGCATGCATTTGTCAAGCGAAAGATGAGGGGAATCTGGGATAGAACACTTGAGCTTCTGTCCTATGCTTTTAATGAGTCAGAGAGGATGTGTTAGCTTGAAGTAGTCTCAGTTTATGATCAAAGGGCAGATTCAAGAGCTAAATAACAGGATATCAGGAAGCAGTATGGATTAGGGATACTCAGGGACAGATCTTTAGCCAGGCATCAGTGGCTCATGCCTGTAATCCTAGCTACTCAGGAGGCTGAGATCTGAGGATCATAGTTCAAAGCCAGCCCAGGAAAAAGTCCCAATGAGACACTTCTCTCCAATTAACCACTCAAAAACCAGAAGTAGTGCTGTGGCTCAAGTGGTAAGCACTAGCCTTGAGCACAAAGGGGCTCAGGAACAGCACCCAGGTACTGAGTTCAAGCCCCATGACAAAAAAAAGAATAGGTCTTCACACTGATCACTGGGGCAATGTCATGAACTTCCTTATGTCCTGTTATCTATCACAATCCTGTGTAAACACAACAGGGCAAACACACAAATCAGCAGGTTTCTGCTGGCATCAGGTTTTCCCTGAACATACCATTCCATCATGCTTTCTGCAACAGTCTTAGTTCCCAAGGGGCTCCTGGGCACCACACCCACTCCTTCCCCCTGCCTCAAACCCACTCCTTCCCCCTGCCTCAAAGGCTGAACCCAAACAGGAAAACAAAACAAAGAAGCTCATGGAGGAATTCTGTATAAGCCTCACAAGGGGACTTGCATCCAATGCTGTCTCATCTGACTGGAGAGGCCACTATTTCCTTGAGTTAGTCTACATAACACCTGCAGAATTGCACCTCTTGTTTCATATTTGCCTTCTGGAGTCCAGATGCTCCCATCTGGACTGATCCCTGTAGCCAGAGAATAGTGTTCTGATTGGCTAAGCCAGGTGAGAGTGGAGTCAGTTCTGATTAGATTGGAGCTGTCTCCTTTCCTGGCCACAGTTTCCTAACAAGGACCAGTCTTATCTTGCTGTGGCTCCTACACTCACCAGCCAGTTGCTATCCAACAAATTCAATCTTTTCATCCACGGCAGACCCCTTATTACCAGCAAAGACCACCATGCCCGGCTTTCTGTATATCCTTTGACATTAGAGCCAGAGCAAGATCTCTCTGGTCCCACAGAAGTTTGCTGGAAGGTGCGACCTAGTGGAATGTCAGCTGACCTACTGCTTAAATGAGAAGGCCTAGTGGTGTTTTAAAGCTCAGAAAACCATTGGTTGGGCAGTGACCTCTCAAAATGACTATCGAGAGAAATCACTAGGCGATGGCTGGGTCAAGTTCCAGCCTTATTGATTTGTTGGCCTGGGATAGAGGGTGAACAACTAGGATTTGTTTTGTTTTGTGTGTGTTGGTACTAGGGCTTGACCTCAGGGCTTAGGCACTGTCCCTTATCTTTTGTGCTCAAGGCTAGCACTCTCCCATTTGAGCCACACCTCCACTTCTGGTTATCAGCTGGTTAAATGAAGGTAAGAGTCTCAGAGATTTCTCTGTCCTGGCTAGCTTTGATACACCATCCTCAGTTCCCTGTCCCCTGACTGCTAGGATTACAGGTATGAGTTAAGCCACCAGTGCCCAGCTTAACACCCAGGGTTTTTGGCTTTTTTTTTGCCAGTCCTGGGGCTTGAACTCAGGGACTGGGCACTGTCAATCTTCTTTTTGCTCAAGGCTAGTGCTCTACCACTTGAACCACAGTGCCACTTTTGGCTTTATATTTACATAATACTAAGGAATCAAACCCAGGACTTAATTCATGCTAGGCAAGCACTCTAAGGTGGTTCAACCTTCCCAGTACTATATCCAAGGTTTTTGAGTCCTTATGAGATTCTAACATGCAGGACTGGGTCCTGCATAATATCCAACTCCCTCATTTATAGGGGTGCCCATGGAAGGGAGACACTCTTAAAGAAATTCAGATTGCTAGGAAGATTCTTTTGACTGGCACTCCACATCTATCTTTAATTTGTTCTTTGTTCTTCCTCATACTGAAATGAAAAGTAATTTAACAGGCAACACTCTCTTTTCTAAGTTCTGACAATTCTGTGATAAGGCCAAGAGGCTGGTTCTCTTTACCTAATGTCTGCAGCTGACTCTACTGGTTGATGTACCTACCCAAAGACACAGTCTATTTATTTGACATTTGTACCCTTCTCTGTTTGGTTTTTCAGGGACTAGCCTCCTTGAGGCATCTTACAGTATCTTTTTTCTTGGTCGGTCATGGGGCCTGAACTCTGGGCCTGGGCACTGTCCCTCAGTTCTTCAGCTCAAGGCTAGCGCGCTACCATTTGAGCAGTGCCACTTCCAGTTTTTTCTGCTTATTTGCTATTGAGGAATAGAACCCAGGGCCTCATACATGCAAAGCAAGCACTCCACTATGAGCCACCTTCACAGCCCCTCTTGCAGTGTTTTGATTGAATAATTTCCCTTTACAGTTAGTTGGCAGGTTTGGTTGATTTAATTGGCATTGTATTGTGGAAATAACAAAGCAGACTCCAGGAGACAGAGAGGCAATTCCCTGAAGGTCATTTCAAATGCATACCCTGAAAGTCTATTATTTTTTTCAAAGTAGGAGCTAAAATGCCACTAAATACAGACTCTAGAATCTTGTTCTCTGTCTGACCCTTTAACTCCCATCCTGCTTTGCAAGACTGTGCCCCAGAAGTTTAAATAAAAGACTTGAAAGAGGTCTGCGAATGTGGCTAATGGTAGAGTGCCTGCCTAGCATGCATGAAGCCCTGGGTTCAATTCCTCAGTACCATACATATAGAAAAGGCCAGAAGTGGTGCTATATAGCTCAAGTGGTAGAGCACTAGCCTTGAGCACAGAGAGGCTCAGGGACAGTGGCCAGGCCCCAATTTTAAGCCCCAGGGCTGGCCAAAAAAGAAAAAAAAGACTTGAAAGAGCTGGGACCTGGCAGCTTATGCCTGTAACTAGCTACTCAAAAGGCTGAGATCTGAGGACCATGGCTTGAGGCCAGCTGAAACAGGAAGTATGTGAGATGCTTATAACCAATTAACCACCAAAACACCAGAAATGGAGCTGCGGCTCAAGTGTAGAATAGAGTGATAGCCTTGAACAACCTGAGCTTGAACCTGAGTTCAAGCTCCAGGACTGGTGGACATGCATGCCTACACACACACACACACACACACACACACACACGCAGAACCCTAAATGCAATTTGTAAATAAATGATACTAATTCTTAAAAGGCTACCAATTGTATGACATGCTATAAAAGGAAAATTATATAGCCAACAAAAAAGTTATGTACCCCATAAAAAGATCAGTGGTTGCCACAGGTAGGGTTGGGGAAGGAGGAAGAGGAATAAAGAGGGAAGAATAGAAAGGATTTTTTGTTGTTGTTGTTGATGATCATGGGGCTTGAACTCAGAGCCCTGTCTGGTTTTTTGGTGTTTAATTGGAGATATCTGTCTTACAAACTTTCCTGACTGGGCTGTCTTTGGACTAGTAGCTGGGATTAAAGGTGTAAACCAGTCTCACTGCGAATTATATGTGAGAGCCAAAACCACCTGGCTGCAAAGAATTTTTCTTTTAGGCCAGTGAAACTCTATACAATTCTGCAATGGTGAACATGTCATTACACAATTGTCCAAAGCCAATGAATGTACAACACTAAGTGTGAACCCAAATTTTCACTATAAAGCTCTGGATAGGGAGACCAAGATGGCGACGGGGCAGTAGGGAAACGCCACAGCTCTCTCCAACCAAAAAGAGAGTTCGAGTTCCAACGCTTAATCTCCCCAAGAGACTGACAACAACAAAAAGACGAACACTCAGAGAAAAACCAGAGGTGGAGAATAACAAAAAACGAAAGAGAGGAAAAGAAGAATTTCAGAACAGAGAAGAGTGAAGACCCCTCCCCCAATCTTTACTGGCCGCGCGGCAGAGCGCCAAGCCGCCGGCCAGCTGGCCTGGCGGGGGCTGCCAGAGCCCCAGAGACACAGGGGGCCGCTTGCAGATCACCAGGTAACGGTTCGCAGAACAGCAGATCACCAGGAACAGAGAAACCTACCAGCCGGGATTCTCCACGAGGATCCCACCCCTACCCCTCACTCTCCACCGGAGTGGAGAGGCTCCATCCTGCCAAAGCCGCCCGGCACCAGCAGCGCGACAAAGGAACCTGTCAGCAGACCACCCGCCCAATCGCGATTGCAACGACCTGGCGGGGGCCACCCAACCCAGCCCGCAACCACCCCAACTGAACTCGGATTGCAACAACAACTGAGAACCTACACCACACAGAAACAACCAGCTCCAGGGTGAGTACTTCACAGGGGACAGTGAGCTGGAGGGAATCCCCAGACCCTGACCTAGACTCCCTACCCCAACACCCGGACCACAGGACCCACTAAAACTGGGAACTGTTCAAGAGCTCCACCAGCCGGTGGAGCACACTCTGCTGGCCAGGCCAGAGCAAGAGTGCCCCTGGAAGGGAGCTTAAATGCCCAAGCCAGGAACAGCGCCCCTGGGTCAAGACTACCAACAGTAGAAGAAATTTGAACTGTGTCCCCCAGGCTGCATAACCTAGGTGATATACACAGCAGCACAGGCTTAAGGAGCGCGCTCCAGGCTGCATAACTTAGGTGGTATACACATCAGCACAGGCCTAATGAGCGCTCCAGGCTGGGGCCGGAACCAGGCCCGGGGATCCGGTGCCTGAACAACACAACCAACTCCTCCCAACTGAACTAAAAAGCTGAGCATACACCTCAACAGAGGGGAGAAAACCAGGAAACAACACTCCCCGGGAAGCAAGCCTGTGACAACAAAAGACCTGGAGGCTCAGGACAAGAGAAGCCCAAACCCCACCAAAACTCCACCCATATACCCTAGGCTGGGAATTGGGCAACACAGGCTGCTAGCACCTGATAATAAGCAGAAGCTCAGGCTGATAAGGCGGGTCAGCAATAGAATGATAGTCTTGGATGTATGAGGCCCTGGATCTGATTCCTCAGGATCACAAAAGCAAAAAGGGTCAGAAGTGGTGCTGTGGCTCAAATGGTAGGGTGCCAGCCTTGAGCTGAAGAGCTGAGGGACAGCACCCAAACCTAGAATTCAAGCCCACAACCAGCCCAAAACAAACAAACAAAAACACATCAGGAGCCCATAGCAGACTCCAGTATTTGGGAGAGTGCATCTAGAGCATCTGATCTCCACAAGAGTACCCGTAGGAGCAAACACAAGCAGCTTAGGCTGCTCAAACCTTCCAAAGGCGGAGATTACCAGCAATCTACAGCAGAGAGCTGAGAATCCTAAGTAAGTCAGAATAGCAGCTGGAAATAGGCTCCCAACAGAACCCAGATCAGGCACAGGCTCTCTCTACCAATACAGAATCAGCAACCAAGCAAAGACAGACACATCAAAACAAAATTGAAGAGCAGTCTCCTGAACCCCCATGTGAAAATCACAGAGAAAAATCACAAGGTTTACCACCACCCAGGACAGCAAGCTCACCTCAAAAGCCAGCAGCCACGCAGGGGAGAGCCCCAGTGGGAGCAAAGCAGGAATGGAAGACAAAAGCTACATCCAAGGGTTGCTGGAGGCAATGACTCAAGAAATAAAGTGAGAAATGGATCAGAAATTGAAAGAGCACAAGGATGAACTATCAAAAGATATACAGGATATCAAACAAAAGTTGGATGCAAAAATAGAAGCTGCACAAACCTCAGTAAGAAGTGAGATAAACGCCAAATTAGAGGTAATGCATACTGATCTCACCTCATTGAGAGGTGAGATCAGTACTCTGAGAACCAACATTGAATCCATAAAGGGATCCATTTCCTCCATGCAAACCACAATAGAAGTCACGGTCAACAGAGTGAATGAAATGGAAGGTAGAGTGTCAGATACAGAAGACAAAATACACCAACTGGACCAAAAAGTGACAGATATGGAAAAATCACTCAAATTAAACCAAAGGGAAATTCAAGAACAGGCAGATAATGCTAAAAAATTTAACCTTCGCATAATCGGAGTGGACAAAGGTGAGGAATTCCAGAACAAGGGAATGCAACACCTATTTAACAAGATAATCAATGAAAATTTTCCCCACCTCAAAAACGACCATCTTAACTACATCACAAAACTTATCGAACACCCAACAAGCAAGATCCCAGGAGAAACACTTCTAGACACATTATAGTAAAAATGATGGATCTGAATAATAAGGAAACAATCCTGCATGCAGCAAAAATGAAGAAGGAGCTATACTACAACGGGAAAAAAATTAGAATTACTGCAGATCTCTCCACACAAACAATGAATGCAAGAAAAGCCTGGGAAAGCACCATACGAGCCCTGAGAGCCAATAACTGCCAACCCAGACTGATATACCCGGCAAAGCTAGCATTCACATTCGATGGAGAACTGAAAACTTTTAATAGCAAAGAAAAACTAAATGAATACATAAACATTAAGCCAGCATTACAAAGAATTCTAAGAAGAAAGCAACCAGGAACTGGGACCTGCCCCAAACAGGCATTACTCAAAGTCTAACTGAGCAAGCACAGGAGGAAAGGAAAGAAGAAAAACTTAGGAAAATGGAATGGCAGGGACAACAATGCATCTCTCTATACTTTCTCTTAATATAAATGGGCTGAATTCGCCAATTAAAAGAAAACTAACTGAAGACTGGATCAGAAAACAAGACCCATCCCTCTGTTGCCTTCAGGAGACCCACCTCTCAGCCAAACATACAAACAAACTCAGAGTGAAGGGGTGGAAAAGGATCTACCAATCAAATGCCCCCAGTAAGAAAGCAGGTGTAGCTATCCTGATATCTGACAAAATAAACTTTTCATTAAAAACAGTACAGAAAGACAAGGACGGACACTAAATATTAATAAAGGGAACAATCCAAGAGGAGGATATAACCATCATCAACCTATATGCCCCAAATATTGGTGCACCCAGATATGTCAAAGAAATGCTCTCAAACTTACAGAATAAAATAGATCCCAATACGATAATACTAGGAGACTTTAACACGCCACTCTCACCAAAGGACAGGTCTACCAACCAGAGGATTGGCAAAGAAGCTACCGAATTAAGTGAGGCCATACTTCAAGTGGAATTAACTGACATCTACCGAGTATTTCACCCTAAAACAACACAGTACACATTCTTCTCAGCAGCTCATGGAACTTTCTCCAAAATAGACCATATCATAGTTCAGGCAAGGAACTTAAGCAAATACAAAGGGATCGACATAATCCCCTGTATCCTATCTGACCACAGCGGAATCAAGCTAGCTCTCAATAACAAAGCATACCGCAGAAATTTCTCTAATACATGGAAATTGAACAGCACACTCCTTAACAATGCCTGGATAACAGAAGAGATCAGAGAAGAATTAAAGCATTTCCTACAACTCAATGAAAATGAAAACACCTCACAAAGAAACCTGTGGGACACAGCAAAAGCAGTCCTGAGGGGTAAATTTATTGCCCTCAGTGCCCACATCAAGAGAATGGAGACAGACCAAGTAAATAATCTCATGTTGCAACTAAAACAGCTAGAAAAACAAGAAAAAATGGGACCTAAAGCTACTAGACGAAGCCAGATAACCAAATTAAGAGCAGAGATTAACCAATTAGAAAATCAGAAAACCATAACCAAAATAAACCAAACAAAAAGCTGGTTCTTTGAAAAAATAAACAAAATTGATGGCCCGTTGGCAAGATTAATTAAAAAAAGAAGAGAGGAAACCCATATTAATAGGATTAGGGATGCCACCGGAAACATCAAAACACTTACCCAAGATATCCAAACAATTCTAACAGACTACTTTCAAAAGCTATACTCTCTAAAGGAAGAAAATCTGGCAGAAATGGATGCATTTTTAGAGAAATACAAGTTACCCAAACTGAGGAAAGAAGAAATTAACCAATTAAATAAGCCAATATCCTATAATGAGATACAGGAAGCTATCAAAAGTCTTCCAACAAAAAAAAGCCCAGGACCAGATGGATTCACAGCAGAATTCTATAAGACCATTAAACAAGATCTAATACCCAAACTCCTCAAGCTCTTCAGAGAAACAGAGAAGGAGGGAGCTATCCCAAACTCATTCTACGAAGCCAATATCACACTCATCCCCAAACCAGGCAAAGACCCAACCAAAAAGGAGAATTACAGGCCAATTTCCTTGATGAACACAGATGCAAAGATCCTTAACAAGATTCTAGCTAACAGAATACAGAAACACATAAAAAAATACACTATGATCAGGTAGGCTTCATCCCAGAGACACAGGGATGGTTTAACATACGTAAGTCAATAAATGTAATCCAACATATCAACAGAGCCAAGGTCAAGAATCACATGATTATCGCCACAGATGCAGAAAAGGCCTTTGATAAAATTCAACATTCATTCATGCTAAAAGCTCTGGAGAAAATAGGAATAGAAGGAACATTTCTAAAAACAATAAAAGCCATTTATGACAGACCAATAGCCAATATTATACTTAATGGGGAAAAGCTACAACCAATCCTCCTAAAATCAGGAACAAGGCAAGGATGCCCACTGTCTCCACTCCTCTTCAACATAGTCCTAGAACCCTTAGCCAGGGCAATAAGGCAAGAAAAAGACATTAAAGGGATCCGCATAGGGAAAGAAGAAGTTAAACTATCCCTTTTTGCAGACGACATGATACTATACCTCCATGATCCCAAAAACTCCATCCCCAAACTTTTAGAAATCATAAGTCACTTTGGCAAAATAGCAGGATACAAAATAAACCCACAAAAATCAGTTGCCTTCCTTTACACTGATAACGTACAGGAAGAGAGGGAAATAAAGGGATCAACCCCATTCACAATAACCTCCCAAAAAATAAAATATTTAGGAATTAACCTAACCAAAGATGTAAAAGAACTATTTAATGAGAACTATAAAAAGTTAAAGAAAGAAATTGCAGAAGACACTAGGAAATGGAAAGACCTCCCATGCTCCTGGATAGGCCGACTTAATATAGTAAAGATGGTAATACTTCCAAAACTAATATACAAATTCAATACAATTCCTATTAAAATCCCAATGACGTACATCACTGACATACAGAAAACAGTCCAAAAATTTATATGGAACAACGAAAGACCTAGAATAGCCAAAACAATTCTAGGGGATAAAGACAATATGGGAGGGCTATCCATGCTGAACTTCAAACTCTACTACAGAGCTATAATAACAAAGACAGCATGGTACTGGCACAAAAACAGACCCGAAGACCAATGGAACAGAATAGAAGATCCAGAAATAAATCCACAGGCATACAGCCAGCTGATATTCGACAAAGGAGCCAAAGACATACAATGGAAAAAACACAGCTTCTTCAACCGCTGGTGCTGGGAAAACTGGGCAGCCACATGCAGAAAACTAAAAGTGGACCCCAGCCTATCACCATGCACCAACATCAACTCAAAATGGATTAAAGACCTTAACATTAAACCTGAATCTCTGAAACTACTGCAGGACAGAGTAGGAGAGACACTTGAACTAATAGGCACAGGAAGGAACTTCCTGAACAGAGTCCCAGGGTCACAACAAGTTGGAGAGAGACTCGACAAATGGGACTACCTTAAAATAAAAAGCTTCTGCACAGCTAAATCTATCGCAACTAAGCTAGAAAGACAACCAACTAATTGGGAAAAATATTTACCAGCAATATATCAGACAAGGGGTTAACATCCTGTATATACAGGGAACTCAAGAAACTAATCCCTCCCAAACCTAACAAACCAATTACTAAATGGGCAAGGGAACTGAAGAGGGACTTCTCAAATGAAGAAATAAAAATGGCAAAGAAACACATGAGGAAATGTTCATCATCCCTGGTGGTGAAGGAAATGCAAATAAAGACAACCCTGAGATACCACCTTACCCCAGTCAGAATGACCCACATCCACAAATCAGCCAATGACAAATGCTGGAGGGGATGTGTAGAAAGAGGAACCCTATTACATTGCTGGTGGGAATGTACACTTATACAACCACTTTGGAAAGCAGTCTGGAGGGTCCTTAGAAAGATAAAGATTGCCCTCCCTTACGACCCAGTCATACTACTTCTAGGCATCTACCCTGAACAACACGAACCAATATACAAGGACAAGTGCACCTCCATGTTTATTGCAGCACTGTTCACAATAGCTAGGATATGGAAACAACCCAGATGCCCCACGACAGATGAATGGATCCAAAAATTGTGGTATCTATACACAATGGAATATTATGCAGCCATTAGAAATGACAAAATAATGGCATTTGCAGGGAAATGGATGGAGCTAGAAGGAATCATGTTGAACGAGGTAAGCCAAGAGCGAAGAGACAAACGGTACATGGTCTCCCTGATAAGTGGATGCTAAATCCAAAATGTTAGGTGATACGACAAAACTAACAGGACTTAAGAAACAAAGAACTCTTGCTCATCTGGTTGAACCACAACTAAATATCCCCATGCTGCTGATCACATGTATGGTGTATAACATGTGAACACTGTTATATATTACAGACTGTGATAGACAATTTGCTCCAGGAAAGTTATAATGAACTTGTGACTTAGAAATTATGTAATCACTTAATCACAACCAAAAAAAAAAAAAAGAACTTCGGGGAAGGGAGGGAGGGAGGGGATGGTAGGGGGAAAACAATGGAGGGGCTAACAATGTTCAAGAGGAAGTGTACTCATTACCTCACTCATGTAACTGTAACCCTCTGTATAGTATCTTTACAATAAAAAATTAAAAAAAAAGCTCTGGATAATAACATGTTAAGTACTGTAGTTAATAATGTAGTGAGATAAGAATCTCACAGACACCCAGTGTTAGTGGCTGAAGC
>NW_012284091.1:0-2633 GCF_000151885.1 Dipodomys ordii
TATTTAATCAATAATTTGTTCTTTGACTTGCTTCCTCACTTTAGAAAATTCGAAGTGTATTCGAAGTGTTTCAGAATGTTTTCTAAATGAAGTAAAATCAGTTATATTTGTATCACTGAAGAAAAACTTCATAAATGAATTAGAAGAATGTGTAAAACTTATGATTCAGCGTCCTTTAACCTCTCCAGGAGCATTGCATTGCCTTTAGGTGTGATCTTGTGTAAATTTCTATATAAAAAACATACAAGCTGGGCTAATACCTGTAATCCTAGCTACTCAGGAAGCTGAGATCAGAGGATCACAGTTCAAAGCCAGCCTGGGCAGGAAAAGTCCATGAGACTCTTATCTCCTCCAATAAACCAGTCAGAAAACCAGAAAGGTGCTGTGGCTCAAGTGATAGAACACTAGCCTTGAGCTGAAGAGCTGAGGGACCGCGCCCAGGCCCAGAGTTAAGCCCCACGACTGACAAAACACAACCACACACGCACACACACACACACACGCACACGCACACACACATGCACACACACACTCAGGTAGAGACATGATGCTTGCAAATCTCAGGTAGACAAATGGTGTCCTCTGGTGACTCCAGGTTCCCAGAGGGCTCCAAAGCTGCTGGAACCAGAAGTTGGGCAATTATAAGCCAGTCTTGGATCCTGTAATATCCTCACTGAATACCAGAACCTGCTGAATGCTCAAAGGGAGGCAGAGGTTGGCTGGGTGGGCTGGGAGAAGTCGCCCATTCCTGTCTGCATGTAAAGGTGTCTCGGCTGCTTCTCTCAATGCTGTGGTTCCCTGAGTGCCCTAAATGAAAATGGCAGAACTACTTCCTAAAGTCTCATACATCTAGGGAATCTCTGGTCATGCCACTGTTGACTTTGATGAGGTGGGAAGGCAAGGCAGTTCTTCCAGTGAGAGCTGAACCACACCACACTCTTGGCAGCTCCCACAGGGTCTCTTTGTAATTCCACTGGCTGAACATGCAGGCACTCAGCAGGGCAGGAAAGCAGCAGGCAGAGAATGATCTTCTCCAGGCCTTCTTGACTGCCTGGAGATTGTTACTTCTCCTATTTCTATGTGTGGTCACAAACACACTAGCTGCCAGTCTGGATGTTACTGAGTATTCCTTCTGTGTGTAAAATGGTAGGAGTGTGAGATTATGTGCCTGTCCTGCATCTTAAACTCTGCACCTGGGCATCTATCCTGAATCTTTCGACCCTGATCTACTAGTTGATTGAGTCACTGGCTTTTCTTTATTTTTGGTAGTTAATTGTAGATAAGGGTCTCCTGAATTTTCTTGACCCAGCTGGTTTCACAGCACAATCCTTATATGTCAGCCTCCTGAGTAGCTAGGATTACAGATGAGTCACCAGCACCCATCAGCTGCTATGATTTTGATATACCAAAAAATACACAAAGAAAATTATGCAAACCATCTTAGTCCTTACTTTCTGTATACTATGGCCCACTAAACTAGCTATTTTTCTTCTGTTCCTCATCACCGAGGATGTCAATCTTCCAAAGGAATCCAGAGAAGTGAGAATATGCTGACACCTGAAAGATACAGAAACACTTTCCATGTCTAGATACTCCTGAATATTTCTGAGTAAGCTGCCCTCTATCAGATGAGACTCTGCCCATCTCACCCCTGCCTGTCAAGAATGTAAGTTTGCTCTTCTATTCATTAGTGCCTTCTGGGAGCAGAAAACAGACCAATTCTAAATAATAGGTGGGCAGGAAAAAATTTTAGTTATTGTAGACATAATTACGTTGAAATATCACACACGATGTTTGTGCAATATTGGATGACAAGGACCATAATAAATATAAGTCTGTGTGTCCCAGTGAAGGCTTGAATAACTCTATGTGCTTAAAGACATTGTGTGTGATTTGTACAATAAGAAAAATCATCTAAGGACCCATTTGTCAGGAGTTGTCCCAACCTTCTCTATCATAAGATGGTGTGACAACTGTCTGCATAGACCAGGTCTTCCAAGAGGGGAATTATCAAAACTGGGGAAAAGGAAAAGGGAATGTAAGCGCTAACCAGAATTAAAGGTAATGAGCAGAAAATGAAAATGCCAAGGCAGTATGGTTCACAGAAGTAATCTTAGCTGCTAATGAGAATGAGAGGATAATCACAGTTGGAGTGTAAAGTCAGGGAGCCCCAGCACATAATTGAGCCAGAGTGGGGATGCCAACCATGGTCATAGCTACTCTGGTGGCAAAAATCTTATTGCAAGTCTGCACTAGAGAAAAGGAAGAGACACTCCTTAAGGATCTGGAACACAAGGTTTAGGTTCCTGGCTCAATTAGGAGAGAACTTTCCTAGTAGAAAGAAATGAAAAACAAATCGTTTAAGTAGGTATACTGGTGGACCCATTGCAACAATGAAATGTACAAGTCCTTATGTCCAACTTTAAAACTTGGGAGGGGATGGGAAGGGAAGGGAAGGGGAAACAGGAGGAGGCAACAATGTTTGATAAGAAATGTACTCATTACCTTGGCCATGTAATTGTAACCCCTCTGTATGGTATTTTAACAATAAAAAAATGAAGTGAAAGGGAAATGAATTAAACTCACAATGCTGTTTCCTTCTTCCCTGCTGCTGAAGTCATCAGCTGAGTGAT
>NW_012284092.1:0-3562 GCF_000151885.1 Dipodomys ordii
GGAATTCAGAATGCTGCTGCTCCTAGAACTGTGTCACCCCTCATCAGCACCAACACTTGCCTCATTCCTACAATCTCTTTCTCAAGCCTGATCAGGGATCCATGTTTGTGACATTCTCTTCTTACAAGAGACCATCACTGTCTCCATGTTATTCTGTTCATGACAGTGACTTCTCTCTCTGCACACCTCACACTGCCTGCCTCTTTGTCTTGCAGAGCTGCTCTGTCTCCAGGTCCAGTTTTCGAGAGAAAATTCTGTCCCACCAGAAGTCTCAGCAAGAACATCTTCACTGAACCCAAGGTTGCTACCTTGAACTTCCCCCTGCCTAGCCTTTAGAGCGCTGAGAAAGAAATATTCCATTCTTGTATGCTGATCACCCTTTCATATTTCATGTCAACAAAATAAATGTCCTAATGCAGTAGCTAGTTCAGAACAGAGGAATCATTTGGCCTTCTTTCACAAAAGCTTTAAAATAGCAAAAGCTAACCCTATCATATAGACTGTGAGAAAGGGAGAACATAGGTGCTCTTCTAGAGTTCCTGTGCAAATACCACATTGAGAATAGGACTTACACCACAGCATATACAAAGTTCAAAAATACAAAGCCTCTTTCTACTGTCATTAAGTCAGAGGAAGAAGTCAGTGTTTAATTCTCTACCTTTCTTTTGACTTCCCTTTTTCTTTTGTTGTCTTTTCCTCTGCTTCCCTTTCTTCTGCTCCATTCACACTCTTTCCCTTTCTTTTCCTTTTCCCCTTTCCAGTACTTACTCATGCCTGTTGTTTAACCAATGATTCCAATGCAGCACATATAATCCAAAAGTTCCCCAAATGCTTTCACTTGGATAACCGTGATGTGTTGCTTCCGCCTGACAAGTTGTCCTCTGAACCTGAGAATTTAAATTTCTTCATTAAATTGGCTTAAAAACCATGAATAGTGAAATATCACAAAGTGGCACTCCCTTACTATGGCAGTTGAGATCAAGCTGGCTCACACTTTTTCCTGTTCTTTACTCACTCTCCACATCCTCTCTGTAAGCTCAGAGTAATCCAAGGCTTTCATTAAAAATATTGTAGTCACTTGAAACCCTTAAATGAAAAAGAGTTGAGGAAGGAATTATCTCTCAACACATCATTTCCACTACTGAATCATGGCTCCAATCTCCAACTGTTAATATGAGTTTGAAACTTTGATGTGAACCCAGGGAGACCCATCTGAGACCAATGTTAGACACCAGGGTAGGCTTAGAGCTATTGCCCATAAGAAGATGGGGATGTTCTATATGTGCTACAAACACATATGCTGGCAAAAAGGAATGTGGCTGTTGGGATAAAGTTCTGAATCTTTAAAGATAAGCATTAAAAGAAAAACAATACTTCCTTGTAGTGACTTGCATTTTGGAAGGCAAAGTCCTACAGTCTTAAAATGAGAGACTTACCTTGTTGTGTGTGGGTGTTCCTGGCAGAGGGTTTACTACAGTGATCTGATCATTCATATTGAAACAGTTCTGAAATTCATGCACAGGGACCAGGTGATCTGTGATGCCATCAAGAAATCAATACAAGGCAGTCTAGTCAGGCCCAGATGGATACCTGCCTGGTCCATCTCACTCTATGCAGAATTAACAATAACAGTAGAATCAAAAGGCATGAAAAACACTATTCTCCAAGACAAGATCAGGACCTAACAAGTGTTGGGCACAACAGGGAGAATAAATTGAGTACAGAAAGCTTGACAGCTGGGAGAGATTCTTGCCTAATGCTTAGGCATCAGTTGGTAATCTCAAGTAACATAGGTTTGAGCTCTAGCATGGATGACAAGCAATGAGGATAACACAGGCTTGCCACTGCAGTGCCCATCCAGGGCCAGGATCCAACCCTGTGTCACTGGAATGATGTCATGTTTAGGACTGGCCTTAATGAGATATAGGAGACACTCACTGAAACTGATGGCATCTGGGTCATTCAAAGGGCCATCAAAGAGCATCCATATCCATCCCTATCACTGGCTATCAGAATTTTCCAGAAGCAGATGAAAAGCAGAAAATGGTTACTTTTCCAGGCCTGTATATGCGGCGAACGCCTTCTTGGCCAGCGAGTAAAATGACCACCACACCAGGAGTCTTCTCAAATCACACTTTACTGGAGAGCTTTTTAGTTAATGGGAGAGCTTGAGCGAGAGACCCCGTGTACAAAAATGTGGCCGCTTATATAGGGAAAAAAGAACACGGGTCGTTCTATCATTGGTCGTTTGCCCTTTACCGTTATCAGGTGCCACGGGATTGGCTGGGGACTCCACTGGTCGTTCTATACCGTTATCAGGTGCCATCTTGTAATGGCGTTCGCCCCGGCTCCCCGCAGTTCCCCCTTTTTGTTTTTGGCAACAGGTAAGAGTAGAGGTTGGGCCCCTGTCTAAAACATAAATGGGAGGACCTTGCGTTGGTCTTCGCCTGGGGGGCGCCTTTCCCAGTGACGACCAAGCCTGTCCGATGCCTTTTTGCAGGGGCGGGATCTTGGGCATCAACCCACTTGCAACCCAACATGCTCTTCTCGAGGAGATGGTCCTCCTCAAGTGCAGTGCACTTGCCTCGCACCCTGTTCCAAATTGTAAGTTGCATACCTGTCCCAGTGCAATGGGATCCCCTGATCCCTCGGGGTGCTAAGGCTATGCAAAAAGGTAAGGCTTAATTGCCCCTCAGGGCCGACAGCCAGATCTGGGGTGAGGATCCACTTTCCAAGGCGGCTAATGCTTGCGAGATAACAACCTTGTCCCTTCTGGTTTGGGCTCGAAGGTGACAGACCAACCATAGACAGACCACGCATCCTCCCAAGCAGCAGGCCAAAAACATCCCAACTCCCACCCACTCTTTAAACCAGGAAACAGCAGAGGAGATCCAAGACTGGAGTCCCTCCACCAATCCAGGGTCCACTCGCGTTGAATTCACCGTCACAATGGCAATCCACAGCTGATCCAGCATTTCATCAAATTCGCCAGTCCAATTGCCTAAAAGATAGCCAAATAGCCGCGGAAAAAGTCTGGCATCATGTTGAACCGGCATCGGCCTTGGGAACACCGACAGGATCCCCCATCTGTGTTCCTCCTGGCTGGGGCAGATCTTGACCATCAATAGTATCATCATTAGCAGAGATTTCGTCATCGTTTTTCTTCTTTTCTTGGTCTTCTTTGACAAGTCGTGTCAACCGGCTTGGGACCCAATGTGGTGTTTCTTGATCCTGCGGAAAAACACAAACAACTCCCCTGGATCTCGTAATAACCGGATCCGGTCCATACCATTTATTATTGATAACATCCTTCCACATAACCATATCTTTAGTTTCCATGGAGACTCTTGTCACATGCCAGTCTGCGGCAGACTGATCGTTGTCATTTAAAATTAAAAAATTAAGGGTAAAGAGCGCAAGAGAAAGCCTTTCCCTAGGGGATGCTAGCTCAGCAATTCCCCCTTTTTGTTTTTGAAGCATTTCTTTTATGCTTCTATTAGCTCTTTCCACTATACCTAGTCCTTGAGGATTGTAGGGCAATCCGGTGGTGTGGGCAACCTGC
>NW_012284093.1:0-130304 GCF_000151885.1 Dipodomys ordii
AAATATAGAGAAAATAGGAAGCATTAACTAGGCGGGATTATAAAACAATCGAACGGGCATCTCCATTCAGCACATGTGCTCCTCCTCCACCTCCTCCTCCTCCTCCTCCTCCTCCTCCTTCTTCTTCTTCTTCTTCTTCTTCTTCTTCTTCTTCTTCTTCTTCTTCTTCTTCTTCTTCTTCTTCTTCTTCTTCTTCTTCTTCTTCTTCTTCCTTATTCTGTATTATTTTGCTGTAGAAGGGATAGTTACATACGTGTGGTAATGACTACATTTCTATTGTATTTGTTTTTATTTGTCAGTAATCAGGCTTGAAACAAGGGCCTGAGCACTGACTCTGAGCTATTTTGCTGAAGAATGACACTCATATTGAGCCACAGCTCTACATCCCTGAGTGCATTACTTTTTGGACAGTGTTACCGTTTCCCTTGCATAGATCATTTTGAATATAGAACCAATTGAGTACCACTGTTGCATATATTCATCATTTGTCTCTCTTTTCATATGACCCCTTTAACTTCTCCAAGAGAGATAAATGAAGAAACATGACAAAAATGAAAGAAAACAAAGAAAAATATCATCTTGTTTCTGTTTCCTGGTCACTGGCTATTTTTGTGTGTGTGTGTGTGTGTGTGTGTGTGTGTGTGTGTGTGTGTGTGTGTGTGTCTGTAAATACTTGGGCTTGAAATCAGGGAGTTGATTTTAGCTTTTTTATTCAAGGGTAACTGTGTGTGTGTTTGTTTGTGTGTGTGTGTGTGTGAAAAATGGTGCTTGAACTCTGGGAGCTGACCTTTAATTTCTTAACTCAAGGGTAGCCCTTTATGACTTGAACTAACCTTCACTTCTTGATTTTGAATGGTTAATTGGAGATCAAAATTTCACAGATTTTTCTCACCTGGTCTAGCTATAATCCACTTTCCTCAGATGTCAGCTTCACAAATAGCTAGAGTTACAAATGTGAGCCACTGGCCGTGATTGGCCAACCTTCTTTGTGTTAAGTAGTAGAAATGTAAAAGACAGTTGCAACCATAGTAAAAAAGAAATCCATTTAACTTTCCCAGCTTCATTAACTTTTAATACTTTGTCACATATGATATGTACAAAAAAACAGTTTTGGTTTTTGTCTGGGTTTTTCCTCATGATGAACTTGATTTTGTATAGCTTTTAACCTAGTAAATATTGATGAGAATATGTCAGAGGACATTAATGGCCTTTTGTTGTCTTTCATAAGTAAATGGTGCAAACTAACACTTGTGATAGATTTGTGTGCAGGACCCTGATAATATATCCACATTCTTAGCCAGAAGACAGTAATGACTGTTAAAATCATCTAGATCTGACAAAACCCTGACTCAGACCTTATTACCACATTCCTGTATGTCCTATTAGAGTGTAATCCTGACTCTCCAGTGAACATTACAGAGCCTTGCTGGACCTTCTCAGGACACAGCCAAGGTCACCAGTCAGGCGTGGCACCTACAGTGTGATGGGAGACTGGTGACAGCTTTCTAAGATGGAATGACACAGGAAATGTTACGTCCTTAAGTTGTCATCAGACCATAGGGTTCCTCATTGAGCATTCGACCCTAAGATTTAAGGAGACATCAAACTCTGACTTCCTTGTGGCACTTGTGGACCTATATATCTTCTGTTGCTGTCAGCTTCTGTGAAAGGAAATGATCTGAGCTCTATAATCCATTTTGCTTTTTCTAGGACCTTATGGTAAGTCTGGCTTCACTTAGACAAAAAGAAATGTAGTGATATAAAATAGCAGATATAAAATAGCAAACATAACCTTTTTCTATTCTATTTATTACCCCAATATGTTTTCAGATTCTACCAATAATTCTTATTATTAAGAGGCACTTAATTAACAGTCATTTTCTCAAAATCATAAGTTCCTCAGTAAGCTGTGAGAGAGAAACCACAGCAAGTGTGAAGGGTCTTCCAGTTTAACTTCTTGACCAGGGAGGAGTGTCTCCAAATTGAACAAAGAATACTTTTTATATCTCAGCTTACATGTCCAAGTTATACATAACAAAGGAAGTTAAGGACAAAAGATTAGTCTGACTTGGAAACAGCGCAGACAGCAAACACATATCCTATGTTAACAGAAACAAAAACAAATTTTCCTTTATTCATCTATCAAAATAAAAAGCGCTTCTTGAAAGTCCTGTAAACCTCTTTGACACGAACTCAGAAATTCCGTTGTTATCAGTTTGAGACTTTATGAAAAAAATTTAATTTTTATATTTTTAAAAATCTATTTTATTGTAAAGATGCTGTATAGAGGGTTTACATTTACATGAGTAAGTTACATTTCTCATTGAACATTGTTACCCACTCCAGAGTTTATCTCCCTCTGTCCCTTCCCTCCAATCCCCCCCGCATTGTAAAATTAATTTCCACCACAATGTACTGTGAGTATCATTGTTGCAATGCATCACCATTTATACTTATTTCTGCATTTTGTTATTTCCCTTCCCTTCCCTCAATCAGATAAATGAATATACAGAATGCAGGGTACTAGAATCACAGATGGGAATTGCCATGGATAAAACCAATAGGAGAAGAAAAATAACATAAAGTAAGAAGGATGAACTATCTGCAGTACATTGGTTAAATCAAGCTTGACAACTAAACAAAAGAAGACCTGCGTTTCTATGTATTGGCATTCATTTCAATTAGCATCATTTTGTATGGTCATGTATATATTCATAACTCCTGTGCTACTATGATCCACTTTCAGGAGTAATAGGCTAATGCTAATCATTGCAAGTGAGGGAAATCGTAGAGCTCATGTTTCTTTGGGCTTGGCTTGATTAACTTAGTATGATTTCTTCCAAGTCTTTTCATTTTCTTACAAAAGGGACGATGCCATTCTTTCGGATAGAAGTATAAAATTCCATTCTGTAAATATACCATATTTTCTTGATCCATTCGTCTATTGAGAGGGAACTGGGTTGGCTCCATTTCTTAGCTATGGTAAACAATGCTGCAATGAACATAGTTGTTCTGGTAGCTTATTGTGCCCTAGTTTGAGATCATTTGGATAACTGTGAGGAGTGGGAATGCTGGATCTTAAGGGAGTTCTATGTTTAGTCTTTTGAGCAACCTCCATACTCCCTTCCAGAGTGGTTGAACCAGCTTACATTCCTACCATCAGTGTAGTAGGGTTCTCATTTAGGCATATCCACCCCAGCATCTGTTATTATTTCTTTTCTTGAGAATGGCCATTCTAACTGGGGTGAGTGGGATGTAAATGTTGTTTTTGTTTTGATATGCATTTCTTTTAGGACCAGTCATGCTGATCATCCCCCTTCTCTTTCCGAGAGGCCACACTGCGAAATTTTACTTGGTTGCTTGTTCGTTATGTCATTTTGGGGTTTCCCCGCCAACTCTTCAACAAACTACTAACTATGTTGCCTCAATGGATTTTGCTTCACAAGTTACAAAATATTTTGACATATTTTTGGTTTGGTGTTTGTGGGGAGGTTGGCTTTTTAAGTACTAGTGGGCCAGTATTCAGGCTTGAACTGAGAGTCTGGAGCTCTTGCTTAGATTGCTTTACTCGATGCTGTCACTGTGCCCCTCGAACCACATCTCCACTTCTGGCTTTTTCTACTTAATTGAAGATAAGAATTTGAGGATTATTTTTTGGTCCGGTCGTGGGGCCTGAACTCTGGGACTGGGCACTGTCCCTCAGCTCTTCAGCTCAAGGCTAACGCTCTACCACTTGGGAAACAGCGCCACTTCCGGCTTTTTTTCTTTTTGCTTATGTAGTGCTGAGGAATCGAACCCAGGGCCTCAGGAATGCAAGGCAAGCACTCTACCACTTAGCCACTTTCCCAGCCCCAGAATTTGAGGATTTATTAGCTTGGGTTGGCATCAAACTGTGATCCTCAGATCCCATCCTTGTGAACAGCTAAGATTACAAGAATGATCCAGAGGCTGGATATATTGTGCTCCCTATGAAACCTAAACCAGAGCACATAATTCTGAAGCATGTGTTTAAGATTATGCATTTCTCTGTACAGTATTTTCACAATATAAAAGAAAATTAGTTAGAAAACATAGTCCTTCTATGTGTGTATACGTAATATAACTGTGCAGAGGGAAATGAGGATGTATCTGCTGATTTTGAGGAAAGATTTCACCTATGGCTTTTCACAGACTGGGTTACACTGTACAGAATGCTTGATACTAAAGGTGAGGTAAGTGATGTCATCATCCCATTCATCTACATCTCTTGTCAACATGTGCATATACTGTGGTGTAAACATGATTATTTTGTGTATGAGAGGCAGTACTGGGTATGAGTTATTAGCTCAAGAGTATTCAAATTCGAGCTGTGGGACACTAAAAGATTAAGACTTTGGAGACAAGATGGATGTCTGTGTTATGGATGTAATGACTATTGCTCCCTTCTGCTCCTTAACAATAAGGGATTCAATTATCACTATGTATACAAACAATACCTCATGTTAATAGTTGTAACCAAAGCTATGTTAATTCCTTAGTTTGTGGACATACCTATAGCCACTGACCTCCAATCCCCTTGTAGTAGAAGGAATATAAACATATTAAGCAAGATTTGGTGATACAGAAGCTGGCAATGAGGCTGTGGGTTCTCTGGTGTCTTCTTTCCTATCACTTCCTGTGATTTCTCAGTTCTTTGGCCAGGTATCCCATCATCTTTCCTGTCCCATGGTTGCTGATAGTGACAGTACTGATATTCTGAATACCTCAAAAAAACTATGGAAAAACACTTCCTTGAGCACCTGGAAAGATACTAAACATTACCAGTGAGCCAGTGATCCTCTAGCAAGCAAGTACAGTTCAGGAGTATCTTTGCTTCTGAGATTATGAGATGGATAATTGTCCCTTTTGTATATTTGGTATTTGGTATTGCATGCATTTTCAGAAACACATCTGCTTTGTGAAATAATGTCATTTATTTCACAGGTCACAGACCATGTCACTGGAGTGATGACCATAATATCTTATCCCAGTTGCTTGATTCAGACTTAGATGAGTGTGAATTGCCTAATTATGAACATTTCTCCATGAAATTCAACAGCAAAGAATGAAGTGTCAGGGTCAGGCCATTCCATACCTGTAAGGATTTTTACATATATTAGAGTAATATACACCTACACTGCTCAGCACTCATGGCACAGTGGTATGTTATAATTGTCCTCCAATCAGAAATATACTAGAGCTTAAAGTAGAATGATGGGCTATTCATTTTCAATGCAAGAGTAATGATCACTCCCTGAAATTATTCTCAATGGAGAATCCTTCCTATACATTTTAGTGACTTAGCTTCTACTCTCTTTTTACCATTATCAGGAAGGGTCACACTGTATCGAGCTACAATACTGCAGCAACTTCGCTGCCTTTGAATTTTACCTCCAATCTTGATACCAAGGTAAACTCTGCAACTCTAAGCACATAGTTACTGGACACCTGAACTTTTCAAGCCTGGTTAAAAATTCAGCTATCACTGCTCATTGCCAGTGTTAAAGAATTCACTCCTTTAGATGTATTATGTTTCGTCTTGTATTACCAAAACTGCATTAGATGTTGGCTTTTGAAGTAGAGCTTTTAGTTTGCATTTGATTTATGGAGGTGTTAGTGATGCCAGTTGTTAGTAATTTGATGTTTTGACATTGTGGCTATTGAGGAAGTGAATACATATCACTCACAAAAGTTTCTTTATGTGTATAGGTATTGCTATATTGTGAACTTCCTAAAAGCCAGCCATGGGAACACATGTCCCTATTCCCATCACTTATGTCACTGAGACAAGCCTTGAAAGGTCCAGACCACTTGGAACTTTATAGTGAGAACCTTCTACAAAGAAAGAGGAGAGAATAGCAAAAAAAATGAATCTTCCAACAGTTTTATTACATATTCTTTACACTTAGCCATTAAGAGCACCATAATAGTATTGTTTATGACTTCTTACCTACTCTTTTCCTGTTCTCAGCTGTTGTATTTATGGATCTCTAAGAAGTCATATAAGAACCACATAAGAAATCTATATAAATCATATAAGAAATCATAAAAAATAGTTTGTTACGAATATATAATCCAAAGGTAATAATTTCAGGAAAATACTAAGCACATAAAATGTAATGCATTGACTATTGAAAATTTCAGCAGTTGTAGTTTATTTATTCTTATAATAAAGATTATAAACAAAATTACAATAGTATTCCAAATGGAACACAGAACTAGAAATATGAAGGGTAGCACTAAAGAATGCTACTGCTATCACTAATAGAGTAAGAATGAAATTTAGGCAAAACTCCTTCAGAATAAAAGCCACAGGACAACCCCAACATTGCTTTCATTGTTTCATATGAAGAAAAGACATTTTTTTAAAGTAAAGACAAATTTTCACAGATATTAACATCAACTGGGTATATATTTCTTAAGGCCTTCAGGAAGGATGCTGTGACCATGTTGATGGAAGCTGACTTCTTTGGGTCCTACTACACAATGTGCAGAAACCATTCCAAGCACTGAAACTGCATTAGGGTAATTTAAGTGCTCATGAGTGTTCTTCAAGTTAGGAAATGAATTAAGTATTTTATGAAAAAGAAAAGTAGACAAGAAGCCCAAACAAATTTCCCCAGTTCCGAAGACTGAGCAGTTGAGACCCATAATTCAAATGCAGAATTCCACCAGCCATATCTGAAGATATTCTGTGTCACATTCATTAATTTTCAAGAGCTATGGACCAGATGAATCTACATTATCTTCCTAAATATGGTTATAAGGGCAAAAACATTGATACAGAATATAAATATTTTTAAATGAAAAGGGTGTGGATAATGACAACATAAGTGATCTTCATACCAAATGTAGATCAGTTTAATTTCTAAAAAAATACCTGAATGAACATCATTCAGCTTCCACTGTTTATTATTCCTGGTGTCAAAGACACCTGTGCTGACGAACACAGGCTTTTATCAATCACTACCCTCAATACACAGGGAATAGATTGTTATGGATATACAATCCAAAACGAATAATTTTTGTGACTACTTACTTTCTTGTTGTACCAAAAAAAATCTATTCCCTATTCTAAAACATGTATCAATTTAATGTATATTAGTGATATCAGTATAAATTAGGTGTGCATAATACATGTAATGTATTTTATTACATAACATAGGAATTATATATTTATATATCATATATATATATGTATCATTACTGTAGTCTACGACTACTATAAATAATATAAGCATAAAACATTTTAGTATTATACTGTGAAGGATAAAAGGAATGAAAACTTTATTTAAATAAATATATATGTATGTTTTAGTCACATAATTTATTTTTCTGCCATTACTCAGACTGGGTGTTGTCCCTGAGTCATTTCACTCACACTGGCTTCATATAGCTATCTTCAGATCTCAGCTCCTAAGTAGCTGGGATTACATACATGAGTCAGGATATAGTTTTTTAACTCCATCCTTGGCATGTTTTTACATAATTATTTTGAATGCTCAATTATATTCTGATATTTCATTTCTAAACCAATTCAGAATAAATAACTTCTAATTGGGTAAACCTCTATGTTGCAATCAAAATTGTAAGGACCCTACTTTATTATCCATTTTCAAAGATATTGCTAGTTTTATTACTGGACAGAGAAGTAGAAAGATTAAATTATGTGTGCATAATATATGTAATATGCTATATTACATAACATAAATTATATATTTATCATATATGCATAATTAGTGATTTTCTATAATTACTATAAATACTACATCATAAACCTGGTTTTAATATTATACTGTGAAGGATACAAGGAATGACAACATCCCTATCGTAACTCTCTCATTTTTAACAGTATACAAACTATGCTATAAATATATATCTTCAAGAAAGCATACCTCTGTAATCACCTTCAAATATTCTCCTCATCATTATGAACATCCTCTAAAATTGGCTACACTTATCCACAGCAAACACTTTGTGATACTTCCTGGATGAAGTTGCTTGTCCTCATCCTTATCAGCCTTTCAGCAACTTCAGTGCAGAGCTTTTTCTCTTGTTTTGCCTGTAGACGATATCATCCTTTGTTATTTCCCAGCAAAGAAATTGTGGCTAGCAGGCTTGAGCATTGGTACATACAAAGGTACTTTGGTTATGAATTTTTCCATTCATTTATTGATAAGTGAGCTATAATAACAAAAACCTTTTAAGGCAATGTGTAAATGAAAACATATTGATTTGAAAATACCACAAATATTCATTCTTTGAACTTTTTTTAATTCAAATATAATAGGGGTGGTTTTAGTGGTGCATGTTTTTAAATCTAGGTATTTATAAGGCTGAAAACAGAAGATCATAGTTTCAAGCTAGACCAGGTAAATGGACCACGGGACACTTATCTTCAACTAAGAAACAAAATGCTAAAAGTGGAGCTGTGGCTCAAATGGAAGACTGACAGCCTGAGCACAAAAGAAAAGTAAAAAAAAAAAAGCAAGGCCACGAATTTAAGGCATAATATTAGTATTCATATACTATATATTTATGGTTCCTAAAATATTCTGTGAGTTACTTTGTCAAAACCTGCTCATACATTACATATGAGGTGTGAAATATTAGGTAAGTCTGAAATGACTCCAAGATATTTTGTCAAGGCAACTGGAAGAGTTATCAATTAATCAAATAGTAATGAGGGATAGAATCAAAGCTCACTTTGGGTTCTTTTGAATTTGTTAAAATCAATAGCTAGGAGTTGTCAGTAGACATGATGCTATTAAGGACTTGAATTAAAGAAAGAACAGAACTGAAGATAACAAAACAAAATAATTACATGTACTCAGTGGTAACACGCATGAGAAGGAAGATAACAGAACTAAACCCTGGGATACACAAATATGTATAACATGACAAATGAAGAAAAACAGTAATAAGTATGTAATGCAGACTGATATGGATAGGTATTTTTAATGTTTAAGAGCTATGAAGTGATTGTGTGATGACCTAAAATTTAAGAAATTGGTAAGGTCAACTATACTTTGGGCAAACGATAGCAGATAGTTTAATTAAAACAGGACCACAATAGAGTGCCTTGATTTGCTAACGTGAAAACAGGTCAATATTTGGAAAGCTATTTTTTGGACATGTGGTTGGAGTGACAATTGCTGCAGTTTGTTTAAGTGTCAGTAGAAGGGACAGTTTTAGCACAATAATAGAAATCTTTCCGGGATCTGGTAGGATTTACCACTGTCTTCAATTTCCCTTTTTTTTCTGAGAACTAAAATGTTATTTCTGCAAGCCATTCCCAAATTGTGTCTTTGGCAAGTTATCAGATATTTAGTCTATCACATGTCTAAATAATAGAGAATGGGACCAGGTCTACCTTGAGCACTCACAGTAGACAGGTTTCTGGACATTCTCAGGAAAAGCCTTCTACAATTGTGGGATGGATAGGGATGGATAATTTGCAAAACAGCCATCATAGATGGAAATTATTCTGCTAATTTGACCCCTGAGATATTGGAACTTTTATCTGCATTGTATTGATTTTTATGAATCAGTTAATCAGATTCTTCATACTATATGATGTTACTAATTGTGAAATGCATGTTTATTGCATTTCCTTTGTTTAACATATAGTATGTTTTCAAATTTGGTATAAATCATTCATGTTTTTATTTTTTCAATATGGATTACTCCTAGTTCTCAAGAGTGAGGAAATGCTTTGGAACTTTAGAATTTGAAGTGATACGTTGCCATGTGTCATATCCTATTTTCCTTGTACAGTGTTGGTATTAAATTATATGTAATTTATTTTTTATTTTTATTTATTTTCTATTGCAGAGTTTGAACTTGCGTCCTGGGCACTGTTCCTGAGGTCTTTGGCTCAAGGTTATCTCTGTACAACATTGAGCCACAGTATCAAATTTAGTCTTGATTGATTAATTGGAGATAAGTGTCTCATGGCAACTTTTCTGCCCAAGATGGCTTTGAACTGTGGTTCTCAGATATCAGCCTCCAGATTAGCCAAGATTACAGGCATGAGCTACCAGCACCTAGCTATATGTAATTTCAACTGTAGTTTTCTTCAAGTGTTTCATCCTGCACTGAAGTTTATTTTTCTGACAAACTTTCTAATAAATATCCAATCTATTTAATTTTGAAAAGTACTGCTGTAACTCCCACTTATTTGTGGCATTTCTGAAATCCAAGTTCCTCTGTGTGTCAGGGTGGATACTTTTTCCTGTAACATGTATTGTTGTTAAACACATGACATCTGACTACTAAGAAAACAAAGGATGTGAAGATACAGTAGCCAGATAAAGAACTCCCAGGACAATTCAAGATCAACTCATGTACTGTCTGTGTAGGTACATAGGGAACATAGAAAAGACATTATTTTTTGGGGGGGTCCAGTCGTGGGGCCTTAACTTTGGGCCTTGGTGCTGTCCCTCAACTCTTTAGCTCAAGGCTAACCCTCTACCACTTGAGCCACTGAGCCACTTCCAGTTTTTTCTTTTTGCTTATGTGGTGCTGAGGAATCAAACCCAGGGCCTCGTGCATGCAAGGCAAGAGCTATACCACTGAGCCAACTTCCCAGCCAGAAAAGAAATTATTATACTTGAAAGTGATTGAGTGTGTGTGCACATAGATGTTGACTTAATTATCTGTTGTTATAGTTTTACACATTCACTAGTATAAAACAATATTTCATATATATATATGTGCTGATCACAGTTTCCAGAATCCAGAGAATTACCTCCATGGGCACCATTTGCCTATGTTGTTCTTTGAGTAATAAGAATGAAACCTGGAATTGTCCAGTGGTAGAGAAATTACTCAGAGATTCAAGCATTTGTCTTTCAATATGTTGCTTGTTCCTAACTCTAAATTAGGAAGTCTATTGATATTTAATATATGTTATAATAAATTCATTATTCTGTATTATGTATAATATATTGTACAATATATATTACATATAATATCTGACAGAATTATATATTTATAAGGAAAAATGTTATAAACATCAATGTCCATACTTTCCTAGTCATGATTAAGTTCAGCAGAGCTGGGTGCATTATATCTCAACAGGAAAACTCTACTGAAGTTATGATGACCTTGAACTAGATAAGAATTCCTGTTAAAATAAAAACTCTCTCCTCCATTATGAGAAAAGATAAGTTTGGAAGTTTTTTTTGTTTTTTTGGGTTTTTTTTTGGCAAGTCATGGGGCCTGAACTCTGGGCCTGGGTCCTGTCCCTCACCTCTTCACCTCAAGGCTAGTGCTCTACCACTTGAGCCATAGCACCAATTCTGGCTGAGGAATTGAACCCAGAGCGTCAAGCCTGCAAGGCTATCACTCAACCAACGAGCCCAGGTTTGGAAGTTTTTGAGAAGAAGTATTGGCATTAGCTTTGCATCCTTGATTAGTAATGAACAGGTATCATTTTGCTCCAAATTTTATCTCCTTTTATGTTCCCTAGACAGTTACACAGGATCATCATTCCATCGCATATTTTTAAGTCCTTCTTTTATTTCTTTTTATCATTATTGATTTTTGTTGTTGTTTTGATGATCCTGAAGCTTTAACTCAGGGCCTAGGTAGTGTCACTGAGCTCCAGAATAGTGCTCTACCACTTGAGCCACAGGACTAATTCTGGCTTTTTCTGCCTGGGCTTGCTTTGAATCATAATACTCACATCTCACCCTACTGGGTAGCTAAGATTACAGGTGTGAGCCACTAGTGCCCAGCAAGTCCCTCTCTTTTAGATATTATTCTAAAAGCTTCCTATCCAAGGTCACTCCTCAGATAGTAAATGGACCTCTGCCAACAGTTCCTTCACACTCTCATCTCCTGTTATGGCTATTATGTGTCTTTTCCATGTTATCTTGAACCTACCTCATTGTTTTCTTCCTAATCCATGATTGTATATGTGTTACTAATAATTACCTAAATTTAGTGGCTATACACCCTAAATTACTCAATCATTAATTTTATTTATTTTTTTTCAATATGATTGTTCTTCCATACCAATCTGAGCTTATACTCACCTTCTCTACCTCTTGGCATGTGCAGAGCCTGGGTCTTTTCTACTTCCAAACCAGGAGGTTTGCCAAAGTATAGCCCACAATATTCCTGCTTAGGATTCAGGACAAGTAGTTGAGTGCCTGAAAGAAGCAATGCATTTTTGGCATGGGAAATAGTGGGAGAGACAACAGTCTAGAGAGCAAACTGGTAGAAACAACATTTAACAACTTCTTTGGGGAAATTGACCTCCCGCATAGTGGCAGCGAGATAACTCACCTAGTAAATTTTTATATATAAAGGAAGTTGTCATGTCTCATTGCACAACTCACTTTTAGTGAAAGAGCTCTCAACTCTGACCATCTGCGATGCTGACAGTTTTGAGTCCAGACTCGAGCTTACAATAAATGACCCTCATGTGCTCACATCGGAAATGCCTCCTTGGTGGTCTTTGGGGATCGTTATCTCAGCACAAGACTAGTGTACACAGAGAACCTCAATAGCAACTGTATCTGGGACAAGGAAGCTTTTCTCTCTTCCAAGCTGAAATGGGGGTATGCTTTGCTTGGAGGAGAGCACCCTGTGAGCCCTGCATGCATAGGGTACCAGACGTGGGAAGCCCTGTGAGCATCTCCAGGATGGCCTCTTAGAGGCCTGGAGAAATTTACTCCTATAATTGGACATGGCACGAGGCAGGAGGACAGTGGGAATCCAGAAAATGGGAGAGGCACAGAAGCAAATGTGCCTATCCGTGGAGACTCCTTGGCCATGCTAAGGAATTTCCCAGCCCACACATAGCAGCCACCACACAAGTCCCCAGAGGCCACTTGTCTGGGGGGCAGTGCCTGGTCCTGATCCAGAGCCAGAACTTCCCCAGTGGCCCTGTGCCTGTCTAGGGTGGAGCAGTGCCCAACAGCCATTCTTCCTCTGTCCTGCTGCACATAAGCTCCCAGCAGCTGCCCGGTCCCCAGCATTCATGGCAAGCCAGCTCTGTGGGGCAGGCTGAGGCTGTGTCTATGATTCCTGGTGCCTGCTTCAAGGCGAGAGTGAGGCCTAGTGCACAGCAGCGCTGGCTCTCACTCACTTCAAGGGCCTCCAGAGAGGCATGACCATCACTGGTTCAGCATTGCTGCCCTCCCCCCCCCCAGAGTTTACCTACAAGTCCCTGCCTTTTTTCTTGGAATTCTTCAGCCACTGGTTGTCTCATTTCTCATTGCATATTTGGGTGGGATTTGAGACTCCTTCCTCTCCTCACCCAGCCATGAGGCCCCAAGGGCCAAACTCCACACTTCACAGACACTCTCCAGAACCCAGCTGCCTTTGGGGCTGCTGCTTCCTGAGCCATTGGCCTACTTCCTCTTTCCTCCTTTCACCAGCCTCTGCCAGGGCCTCCCCTACTCTCCCTACTACCCCCATCCCCAATCCCAGCTTGGCCACCCCTGAGGCCTCCCCTCTTCTCCACACAGCTCCCAGTGCCAACCCCAGCAGTGCCACTGCTCTGGGGAAGACAACTGTGGGCCTGGCCCAGCAGAATCAAATGTTCCCCAATGTGCAGCTGGCTTAAAAATGGAGGCAGCATAGGTCACAGATCAGTGTCTTTCACTTCGCTTACACAAATATTAGCTGTATTAATTTGATATTTAATTTTGGATTTTGCAACCTCTTATTAAGCCTTTGAAGAATAACTGGTAGAAATATAGTTCCATAATTCAGATTGTTTAATTCTTTTGAGATTCAAAGATGTTTAAATAGTTATAACCCTAATGAACTCTTATTTCTATAGCAGAGTCTATTCAGGAAATAATTGCTTAAGCGTCTGTTATCAATTACTTAAAAGACGTGAAACTTTTAAAGTTTCAAATATTACAGGAAGATCTTGGATTCATGTTGAATGGAAGTGAGTAGGTTGAGCTGTTGCATACATTCTTGTGTGTTCGTGTGTGTGTGTGTGTGTGTGTGTATGTGTGTGAGTGTGCGTCTGTGTGTAGGGGAGTATATGTGTATCATTGAAATCAAGGATAAGGATGATGAGCCCTGTTCTGTATTGGTTCCTTTTTCTGAGATATACATTATTTGTTGGTGGTATGCTCTGATTGTTTGCCTTTGCCTGAAGTGCACATTCTAGCTCAATTTTTCTATTAAAGCTTCTTTTTTTTAATAATTCAGCATAAAGGGCTCTGATAGTGTTTTGTCTTTAGTTTGCCATCTAAGATCGTCTTTTCCTCTTCAAAAATTAACATTCAATATAAATTTTACCTCCTGACTGATTTTCCCTTTAATTTGCATTTTGAAATAAGTATTATAAGTCCTTTAATCTCTGTATTTATGAAGAAAAATCATTTTGAATTCTCTGTTTAGTGGAATAATACCTGGACAGATTTGTTAGCATCAAGACCATAAAATTACTTTTGTAGTTTTAGTTTAAACTACCTTCTCCATATTTACAGCATGGGGCGAAAAACAATTCCTAGTAACAATGATAACAGTTTTATTCATTAAAATATCAGATAATTCATAATTTTGATTATGTCTAGTGGCGAATGAATACATTTGCTCAGTGATTTGCTTGATAGACCTTTGCACAAAAATACCACTTATGGGAGCTGAGAAGGTAGATCAGTGGTAGACAGCTTATCTTGAATGTATGAGACCCTCGGTTTGATTCCACAGCACCACCTAAGCAGAAACAGCTAGAAGAGGTACTTTGGCTCAAGTGGTAGAGGAGTCTTGAGCTGAAGAGCTGAAGGACAGCGACAGTTCACCACCATCAGCAAATTTAATAAATAAAACTCATACTAAGTACATGAATTTCAAAGATTAATTACCATTTTAGCTAGAGGCAGGGTGCCAAGATACAGCAGAACTCTGTTGCAAAACTTTAAGAGGGATTTCAACACCTAACAAACACTAAAACCAGAAAGTAAAACATTAGCTCTGCCAACAACATATAGAATTGCTATTCAAAGAGAAACCAGTACTAAGAATGAAATACTGGTTATAACATTTCTTAAGAGATTATGGCTTTATATTAATTATCATATATATTGACCTTCAAAAACTCCATCGGTTGGCCTGAGTCTTAAGGGCACCTACAAAAACTGGAGGAGAGAATCATCAACCCAGATTTTTAAAATTGTTATCATATTTTTAAAATTGTTATATGGATAACCATTTTGTCAGTCAGATAATGAGTTCATTACTTGTTTGACAATCCCATCCCTCCTATCCCTGTCCACAGTGGTATAGCTTATTGTGAACACAATAGCTACAGTGTACAAGAGCTGCATTTGCTTCTCTGTTCTCCTTGAATATCTCTGGCTCCGTCAATGCCATAAATGGAAAAACTAGAACAGAAAAATCACTCTTGTTTCCAATTCCTGGAATACATTTCAATATAAACCTCAGTAGTTTTATGAGAGTGTCAGGCTCTGTATATACATCCCAAACATGTATACTTCCTACACCCAGTCATAATTCTCACCTGATTCTAAGGTCCATACAGTAATTCTTTTCACTTTCAACACAGGAAGAAACTGAGATTCAGAAAGATTATGTAAGTCACTGGAAATACTGGGCTGACCATACTGGCTCACTCTTATATGTTACCTACTACAGAGAGTAAGATCTGAAGATCATAGTTTGAAACCAACCCAGGTTGACATATCCATTACATGTTTATCTCCATTTAACCAGAAGAAAGGGAGAAATGTGTGTTTCACATGGTAGAGCTAGAATGCCCCCAGACATGAATGGGAAACCTAAAGAATATTGACAATATGATGATTTTAAGAACTAATGCTGACCCATACATAATCTCAGACACCACACACACACACACACACACAGACACCACACACACACACACACACACACACACACCACAATCACACTCCTTCAAACAGACGTTAGAACTGAAATCCAAATAGCTTTTTTTTAATTTGATAAGTTTTATTTTTAGATTTAGTGAGGTTTGACTTGATAGTTTCTACTGATGAGCCACAAGTTAGAACTTTGTTATAATTATACCCATATCTGTATTCAGAGGGACATTCTCCTAGTTAAGTCTTCCTCCTTTTTCAACAATGATATGTTTTCTCTTCTTGGTCCAGTTTCTTTTTGGGATCTCAATCTCTTAGATTTTTCTGTCTTGCATGGTCTGTATGTTCATTGATCCAGTAGATCTCAGCTATCCTAGTAACCTGGACAGAACCTGCCTTGGGAAAAATGTTCTAAGCTCACCATTCAGTGGAGGTTGTTAGTACTCACCCATAATCACGTTCTCTTTAGAATTTGGAACTTGTTAGGTCCAGGAATTAAGGGAAAGCACTCACTGTGTGCTATTTCATGCTTTTGTAATTTAATGGCAGCTTCCACCTATTGTCTACTTTAAGCATTGTGTGAAGAGAAGGATAGCCCCTAAGAGACAGAAGCACTACTAACTGTTGCTCTCAAAACATAGAAGGAAGGAAAGAAGCTCTGAAGGAACCATAAAGCCTAGAAACTGATTTCATAGAAACTGAAACTGCCTTTTATCTTACCTTCAAAATAGAAAGTCATTGATTTCAGTTACTTTTAAGCTCCATTTATATTCCTGAGCAGGGGGCTCCCTTCCCCTTTTGCCTTCTGATAATTTACATCAGGGGCAGGTGGGAAGATGTAACAAGAACACATAGAGTTTGGGCCTGGGATCAAAAACTGCTTTTTGTGCTCATAAGCGTTCCAACACTTCCTGAATTGGATCTGAGGGGCAGAAGGAAATAAGGTTAGACATTCAGAAACTTATAATTACTTCTAGGTTTCCTATCTAAACTCATCCCTTCCAACCCCTCTGAATCCTATTTCCCAACTGTTTAGACACCCTTTCACTCTGTTTTCCTGGAGCATTTGAGTGTGGGGCATCATCTCCTTCTTATGTGTACTGCTTTACAAATGGAGTTTTTCTCCTAAGCTCAAAATTATTTCATTGATTGGGGCATTGTTCAATATGCTAAACAGAGAGTTACCTGGAAGGAAGGTCTTAAAAGGCAAAACATCTACTAGGACAATAGAAAACCCTGGTTTGGCCTGCTTAATATTTTAACTTGTAAACTGAACTAACAGGAGAAAATGACACACTAAGAAATCTGCCAATTATGCCAAATAAAGAGATTTGATGAAGGTTAGAGAAAGGATATTGATTTCATGGTGGTCATGAAAAGACAAAACCTTACCACACCTTCAAAATACTAATCCATACTCCCCTACTTTTTGTTCACCCATGTCATTAGGTCTGAGTTGTATGTAGGAGTCCTCAGGACTTGCAGAACACAGGAAGTTCTCGGGGAGAGCCTAACATTGGTCTGCCATTGTGTTACATAAAATAACCAGTTGGATGAAAGCCCTTAGTAATATCCACAATTATGTGCATTTGTCCTACTACACTTGAAAACTATCCCCACACTATATTATCTTTAGTTTGGTCACTTGCTGACATAGCAGCTGTCTGGTAGCTCCATTGTGACTTCACGTTATTCACCAGAAATGGAGAAGGAGAGACTGACCAGAACACATTTGCATCTTTCTCAATGAGCAGTGAATGGCAGGGGAGTATTTAAGAAGCTCCCCATGTTCTCAGTTAGCTAGTACCACCTAGATTCCGGCTCAAATCTTGATAAACAGATACAGAAGTTAATAGTTGTACCAGATTCACAGCTAAAGAGGTAGATGAGAAAGTGGAAAGTCTTGGTGTTAAAGACACAGGTTGATATGAAGCAGAATTCAAAGGATGAGGAGATGAAGCAAGCTACGTGGAAGGGAAAGGAGAGGCAGTTGAAGCAGAAGACCACCTAGAGGGAGAAGATAGAGCACCTTTGAGGCCACCTGGACATCAATGTATCCCATCTGAAGTACAACAGTCTGGTTGTGCTGAGCCACAGAGAGAAGTTGGAAGAACATCAGCAAGTGCTCTTGCCCATTTCTAGGAAGCTCCCAGAATAACAGAGCAAGAATTGGTAGCTTCCCAGAGCACAGCGGCTGAGCACATCTCAGATTCCTTGCTACCATGATCACTGACATTGGAGAGTAGCAGCAAGAGTTGTATGAGGTGATTGCAACTCATTATTTGGAGGCTATTCTGCAGCATTGTGGAGTGTGATCTCTCATGATGCTTAGGGCAAAGATCCTATAGCTGGTTTCAAAATATGCAATCTACTTGGAGTAGACATTTATAGATGGCAGGTGCCTGAACACAACAAGCTGATAATGAGCTGCTAGAGGTAGTTTCCCTAAAGATCTAACAGCCAAAACTGGACAGGCAACCCCAGAGCTCTGCACCACATCAGGCCACCATGCCAATTGCTTTTACCATAGTACTGGCTACCCAGTTTGCACACCCATGACCGTGTTACCCTGGTTGTGCCCCACAATCCCTCACAACTTTTACTCTGTCATTTTGTTTATGCTTCCTTGTCCCTGCTAAACAGTTCTGAATACCTGTGTTAGCTAACCCAACCCCTGCAAAGCTGTTGCTGCTAACCAATTTCCTGACACTGGACCTCAGCAATTACAGTCACAGTTAACCTTTACCTGGTATCTTAGTTTCTACTACTCTTTTCTGCTACCCATAATTCATAACACCATGGTTCCAGGCACCTGAACCCTGACACCCCTTTCTCCCCTGTCTATGATACCCCATTCCCAAACAAAGCAAGGGAGAGTGGGCACAGACAGTTGAATTGGATACTCCTCTTGCAGGCATATTGGGAAAATTATTCCTCAGGTATTTAATGTGAGGGACTAACTAGTGGTGGAAAGAAAACAGCTTACTCAAAGTTGACTAAAATCCAAGGACATAACTTAATAATTATTGCTAGGGAAAGAAGGCCCCTCAGTGAAAGTTAATGGGAAAGAAAATTTTACAAATAGTATTGGGAAGATTGCAAAAGGTTGAGATTATTCTCTTCTACTAGTTGTCTGAATTATTTTATGACACATGATATGTAACTACATTCCATTTAAAAAATTATATGAAGATACACATTTATACGGTACTTATATTAATTGATGAAATAGTTGCATAGTATTATGTTAATGATATTCAATAGTTTATGCTCTATGATATGCCTATGGGTCTGCCTTTGGCAATATGTATTGAGCTCTCTAACAACAAATGGAATTTCATTGTCAAATACTACAAGGAGATTACAGATGCTAGTACCAAAATGAAAGCTGGAACAATAAAACTGAATAAAGCTACAAGTTTGAAGAGAGGGGGTCAGTGGTAAGGGCTATGTTAAAAGACAAATTCTTCACCATGGAATCTTGGAAGAATAGAATGTGTTTTCTTGAATTTCTAGCTTTTAAAACATTCTTAGAAATCAAAACATTGTTTTTTATTCTTGCTATTTGGAACCTCTTTAATGAATAGTTTAACAAAAATTATCAATACGACTTTGATAATTCAATAATGTGAATTATCAGATTAACATTATACTGAACGTTGCCTTGAGATGCAGGCTTGCTGAATTCCTTTTCTATTAAATTAATGAAATAAGCTTCCTTTGGAATGGTTAGACAGTCCATGACATTTGTTCCAAAACAAGAAAATATACTGGAGAGGAAAAAAAAGAGGAATAGTTCCAGGAAGATGGCAGAAGAGAACCTGGAGGCTAAACAAGCTCTCACCTAGAAAGCAGTATTAGTGTTCCAGTGAACAGTCTTAGGTGGGAGAATAACACCAAGTGTGCCATCCCAGTACAAAGAGTTTTTCCAGAAAGGGGAAATCCAGGCAAGGAAACAGATCTGAGCACTTGCAGGTAGCTGTGGCTGTGGTGGCGGCGGCGGTAGCAGTGGCCATTGCTGCCATACCTACAACACAGAGAGTCCTGGACAAATGTGGCAGACACAGTGAATGATCAGATTCTACCCAACACCAGCAAGAACTGACAAGGAGCAGGTATCTTCATCCTGCAGATCACAGACCAGAGACGACCCAGGAACCAAGACACTGGCATGAGTAGAACCCTTACATAATAACACCTTCTCAGGGAGCAGAGGAGGCATGGCTCCCTCCCCCTCCCCCTCCCCCTCCCCACTGTGCCACTACCTGAGATCTCCATCTTTGATACTATCAAAGGCCTGGCTGAGAGTATAGCTCCAACCCAGGACTTGGAGGAAAACAAGTGTCATTTAGCATGTCAGAGGAACCTGACCTGACTTACCAGGTTCAGCTCCACCCAGGAGATAGTCACCTAGCCCATGCAGTGAAAACTCCTCCCCCAGAGTAATGTCTTTCTTCACTGGGTAAACAGAGCCAGAGGCTTCCCCTCCCTATAGCAGCCTAGACAATTGAAATTCAGTAAACATAAACCTTGAGAATGGTTCCATGCTGGGCTCTGTGAGTGTCTCAGATGCTAGCCCCTCAGGGAAAAGCTACTGTTTGCTGAAAGGCCTCAACTCTACCCAGAACATAGCCTCATCACAGCATCTCCAAACAAGAGGAAACTGCCAACTCCCTCTTTTGTGAGAAACAAAGCAGATCTCCCTTCCACTGAACTAGCCTGGGAGGAGGATCACAAAATTCTGCGTAAAGCAGACCATTTTTCTGCCTGCCCAAACAAATTAACTTAAGAAACCAATCAAGCCACAGGAAAACCAAATACCAAAAGCAGACCAAGAGACTAGTTATGGACACAAGGCAGATACAGGATCTTACCTTTCAACCCCCACCCCCCAAAGAACACTTTCTTTGTACCTTTTTATTATCTTGTACTTTTTAAAAAATTGTTTTCTATTAATCTTTTTTTGCTCTTATAATTTTTATTTTAGGTGTATACGTGTGTGAACTTTTGTATTTTTATTTGATCTCTACTGAACTTTTGATCCTTTTCCTTTCTTTCTTTCTCATTCTTTTCACTTTTTCTTCTCTTCATTCTTTTTTGGGTAACTTAATTGCTGTTCTGCTCATCCTCAGATATACCCTTCATTGATTATTAGAACTTATTCCCAATTGTTTACACACTTAATCCAGAAATTTATTACTTATTTCAAAAAATCTTAGGCTTAAATTCCTTAATAACAGTATTATCTCATAATACCATATATATAATATTAAAATTATTTTTTTATTTTTATTATATGTATTTTTAGTTCTTCATATCTCCTTTCTGCTCCTCCCCTCCTCTCATCGTATTCCCATTCTTCTCTCAATATTTCTTCTTTAAACGTGCATCATTTTTGTGTTTTACTTTTTAAATTTAAATTTTTGTTTTTCCATTTTTTCTTGCCTCTTTTATTTTCTCTTCTCTTTTTCCTATCATTTTGTCCAATCCATTTTCCTCTTTGAGATTAGGACTTGGTTAATTTCACTCTCCTTTTACCTTTCCACATCTCTCTAATCATATTTTCCCCACTTTTCTCCCTAAAACTAACAATTTCTGGTTTGCCAAATTCTACTTTGCTGTTCTTAGCCCATTAGTACATTGTTGTTTTACGTTGAATAGATTGTACCTGTTGAAATAGATTGTATCTGTCGACTTTTGATTGTGCAACTACAGGAATTTGGTTGATGCTTGCCTTAAAATAGTGTTCTAGAACAAAACTTGTGTTACTTTCATACCAAATAGAGGCATTCGTGGAATCCATTAAAAGACAGCTGAAAGAAGTCAGGGAGACCTGAAAGGGAATGTTGAATGGAGCCCAACAGAAGGAATGAGAGCCCAAGGAAACCATAACCAATCAACTAAGTGATTTGAAAATGAACACTGAAAACGAAATTAAGGAAGTAAAGAAATTCATACAAGATCTAAAACAAAGCTCCAACAAAGAATTTGAAGCCATCAAAGCCGACCAACTAGAAGGAAAAGAAATAAAAAAAAAACAAAGTAGAAATTCTTGACAGTAGGTTAGACCATGAAGAATACTGAAACTCGGGTATTAAAGACAGCCTATATATTATAGAGGAAGAACATACAACTATCTAAGACAAATCCAAGAAATATGATAGATCTATTCAACATTTGGAAGACACCACCAGAAAGCCTAATCTGACGATAATAGCTATAGAGGAGCACCTAGAAATAGAAGGTCTAGCAAATTTGTTTCACAGGATCCTAGCAGAAAACTTCCCAAACATGCAAAAAGATAGGCCTATTCAGATACAAGAAGCTTTTAGAACCCCAAATAGACCAGAACAAAACAAGACATAACAACTCCACATTATAATATCCACAGGATCAATTCAGACCAAGGAAAAGATCCTTAAAGTTGTCAAGGAGAAAAGATCAATCAACTATAAGGGAAACCAATTAGAATCACCTCAGATTTCTCAGCAGAGTCAATTAAAGCAAAAAGAGGATCGAATGATGTAGGCCATGCCATAAAGACAAACAACTATCAACCAAGAAAACTGTACCCAGCTATACTCTCCTTCATGACTGAAGGACAAATAAAAACTTTCCATACCAAAGAAAAAATGAAACAATATATTTTTACCAAACCAGCCTTACAAAAGTTACTTAAAGATGTCTTACACAGAGAAAACCAACAGGACCACAATGAAGGCTAGGAAACTGCACCCAAATTGAGAATCCATGAACCGTAGGAAGAACCCAGTTGGCGCAGCCCCCAAGAAGGTGCATAAAATGGCAGGAACTCCCAAATATCTCTCAGTACTATCTCCCAACATTAACAAACTTAACAATACAATTAAACAACATAGACTGACTACTTGGATTTAAAAAAAAAAGATCCTTCTGTCTGCTGCATTCAGGAGTCACAATTTTTTCATAAAAACAAACACATGTTGAAAGTGAAAGGCTGGAACAAAATCTAACAAGCAAACGGCCTCATAAACAGGAAGAAGTTGCAATCCTAATATTAGATAAAATAGGTTTCAAATTAAAATTAGTGAGAAGAGATAAAGAAGGTCGCTATATACTTATTAAGAGATCCCTCCTTCAGGAGGATATTACAATTCTAAATATCAAATCCCCACAAGAGCACCCAAATTTATCCAAGAAATTCTACTTTTTCTCACATCTCCCATAGATCCAAAGATATTAATTGTTGGGGACTTTATCACACACTCTCCCCACTAGATATATCAACTTGGCAAAAAATCAACAGAGAAACCACAGATATAAAAAACTGCATAGATCACCAAGATTTAACAGACATCTACTGAATATTTCACCCAGCAGCATCAGAATACACGTTTTTCTCAGCAGCACAAGTAACATTTTCCAAAATAGACCATATTTAGGTCACAAAGCAAACTTGTCCCAATACAAAAACACTGAAGTTATACCTTGAATTCTCTCAGACCACATCGTAACAAAATTACAACTCAACACCAAAAGCCACCAATGAAAGTCCTGTAACACATGGAGGCTGAACAACACACTGTTGAATCACCAGTGGGTCATGGAAGAGATCAGAACCGAAATTCAAATGTTTATAATATTCAACAAAAATGAACACTGACATTACCAGCTCCTCTGGGACACCGCAAATGCAGTACTCAGAGGCAAGTTTATATCTCTGAGTTCCTACATCAACAAATTAGAGTGATGTGAAACCAACAATTTCGTGAGACATCTGAACCTCCTTGAAAAAGAGCAGCAGGATAAACCCCAAACCAGTAGATAGAAAGAAATAGTTAAAATTAAATCAAAATTAAATGAATAAGAATCCAAAAACGTAGAAGGAATCAAAAAAACAGAGTTGGTCTTTGAAAAATTAACAAATTGACAGACCCTTAACAAATTTTATTAGAAGAACAAGAGTACACATTCAAATAAATAAACTCAGAGATGAGAATGGAAACATCACCACAGAAACAACCAAGATTCAGTACATTATAAGGGAATACTTCTCAAAACTTTATGCTTATAAGTTTGAGAACTTGGCAGAAATGGACCGTTTCCTAGCAAATATTGACATGCTGAAACTAAACCAAGATGAGTTAAACCATCTTAACTGGCCCATATTAAGCAATAAAATAGAAATTGCAATAAGAGACCTCCAATCTAAGAAAAACCCAGGACCACATAGTTTTAAAGCGGAAATCTAAAAGGCCTTCTAAGCAGAGCTCACATCAATACTCCTTCAAGTCTTCAATGAAATTGAAAGCGAAAGTTCACTACCGAACTCATTTATGAAGCCATCATTAAACCTCATCCCCAAACTAAGCAGGGACTCATCAAAGAAAGAGAACTATAGATCAATTTCTTTGATGAACATTGATGCAACACTTCTCAACAAAATTTTGGTCAATCGACTTTCACAATTCATCCAAAAAATCATACATCATGATCAAAAAGGATTCATTTCAGGGATATAAAGCTGCTTGAATATACGCAAATCAATTGATATAATAACTCACATCAACAAGAGCAAGGATAAGAACCACATGGTTACCTCAATAGATGCAGAAAAAGGATTTGACAAGATCTAACACCCCTTTATGATGAAGGTTCTGGGAAAATTAGGAATTCAGTGAACATTCCTCAATACAATAAAGGATGTATATGACAAACCTACTTCAAGCACTTTATTTAATGGTGAAAATAAAGGTATTTCCTCTTAACTAAGGAATGAGATAAGGAAGCCCACTCACTCCACATCTCTTCAAATATAAAAGGGAATCCAAATAGGGAAAGAAGAAGCTCTACCTCTTTGCAGATGACATGAACTTGGATTTAAAGAATCCCACAGACTCCACTCCCAAATTTTTCAAGCTGATTCAAAACTTTGACAAAGTAAAGCCGGGCACTGGTGGATCACACCTCTAATCCCAGCTACTCAGGAGGCTGAGATCTGAGGATCGCGGTTCAAAGCCAGCCCGGGCAGGAGAGACCATGAGACTCCTATCTCCAATAAACCACCAGAAAACTGGAAGTGGCGCTGTAGCTCAAGTGGTAGAGCACTCACCTTGAGCTGAAGAGCTGAGGGACAGTGCCGAGGTCCAGAGTTCAAGCCCCATGGCCGACAAAAAAAAAAAAAACTACTTTGACAAAGTAGCAGGGTATAAAACTAACCCTCAAAAAACAATGGTTTTCTGTATGCCAACAATAAGAAAAGTAGGGCTGAAATCAAGAAAGCAACTCCATTCATAATAGCCCCACAAAAAATAAAATACCTAGGACTTAACAAAGAAAAGAAGGACCTCTATGATGACAACTTTGAAAACCTTTAAAAGGAAATCAAAACCGAACTTAGAAAGTGGCAAAAAACCCCATGCTCCTGGATTGGAAAGGTCAACATCATGACAATGGCAATACTTCCCAAGGCTATCTACAAATTCAATATGATACCTATAAGTATTCCAGCCTCATTCTGTTAGAAAAAGAAGAGGCAATCCAAAAATTCATATAGAACTATACAATACCCTGAATAACAAAAACGATATTTAACAGGAACAACAGTGCTGGAAGAATATCAATACCAAATTTCAAAGTCTTCTACAAAGCCATAGTAATTAAAACAGCTTGGTACTGTCACAAGAACAGCGCATAGAACCAATGGACTAGAAATGAAAACCCAGAAATGAACCTATAGACCAATAGACATCTAATGTTCAATAAGGGAGCTAAGAAAGTAGAATGGAAGAAACACAATCTCTTCAGTAAATGGTGCTGGCAAAATTGGTTAACTAATTGTAGAAAACTAAGGCTAGATCTTTATATACCATCCTGCACAAGAATGAACTTCAAATGGATCAAAGACCTCAGAGTCAAACAGACACTCTGAAAACATTAAAGAATGGAATAGGAGAAACAGTAGGTCTCCTTTGCACAGGCTGAAATTTTCTTAATAGAGACCTAGAATTACACAAATCAAAGAAATGTTGGACAAATGGGATTACATGTAATTGCAGAGCTTCTGCTTGGCAAAGGACATAGCTAGCAAGATCAATTGAAATCCCATTGATTGGGAGAAGCTCTTCACTACCATACAACAGACAAGGGTCTCATATCTGAAATATACCTGGAACTCAAAAAAATTAAATCCCCCAACTACAAATCCTCAAAGAAACAACTGCCAAATAAATAAGTGGGTTAAAGACATAAAGAGAAACTCCTCTGATGATGAAAGAAGGATGGCCAATAGACACATGAGGAAATGCTCAACCTATCTAGCCATAACAGAAATGCAAATCAAAACAACATTGAGATACCACCTCACCCCAGTTAGAATGGCTATAATGAAGAACTCTAATAACAACAGATGCTAGAAGGGATGTGGGTATAAGGGAAATTTATTGCATTGTTGGTGGGCATGTAAACATGTTCAGCCACTTTGGAAAGTAGTATGGAGGCTCCTCAAAAGATTCCACATAGAGATCCCATATGACCCAGCAATCTGACTTTTGGACATTTACCCAAAAGGTCACAAACAAAACCATATTAAAGCTACCAGCACAATTACGTTTATTGAACCATTATTTACCATTGCTAAGATATGGAACCAACCCAGATGCCCCTCAGTAGATGCGTGGATCAATATAATGTGGTATATATCTATACATAATAGAATTCTATGCCTCCTTCAGATAAAATGACATTGCCCAATTGTTAGGAAATGGAAAGACTTGGAAAAATTTATATTAAGTGAAGAAAACCAGTCCCAAAGAAACATAGGTTCCATGGTTTCCTTTATTTTCAATAACCAGTATATGTCTGAGACAAGCAGAAAAGGTCAGACAAGTTGATGTTGGATGAAATGAACCACAAGATAAGGATTCATTTTTTTTCTTGCGATTGTTTCTAACATATTTATAAGATGATTTCCATATTGCTTTCTATGTCCCTCCCCTACAGTATAGCCCCTGCTTTCACAGTATTTGATGGTATAATTTGTGGAGGGGAAGGAAAAAAACTAATCATTTAACTAGAGATACAGGTGGACCCATTGCAACAATGAGATTTATAAGTCCTTAGGTCGAAAAACGACCTTTACAGATTTGATGGGGTGTGGGGGGAGGATCAGGTGGGGAGAGGGGGGTTGTATGGAAAGTGACGGGAATGGGAAAGAAAGAGGCAGCAACAATGCTTTATAAGAAATGTACTCATTACCTTGCCCATGTAATTGTAACTCATCTGTTGGTCTTCTCACTATAAAAAAAATAAAGAAATAAAAAAAAGAAAAACGAATTTTACAACTTGCCCAGCAAGGGTGGGGGGGCAGGCAAAGGGGTGTCTGGAGAGCACGGGGTAGGCGCAGATGAGAACAGATGGGAAGGGGAAACAAAGGAGGAAGCAACAATGCTTGATGAGTAATGTGCTCATTATCTTGCCCATGTAATTGTTACCCCTCTGTATGGAATTTTCACAAATAAATAGATAAATAAATAAATAAATACGAAGGAGACTCAAGCTGCTGAAATGAGCATATTTCCCATTTGGACTTTAGTGGGATTTTTCTACAAACAACAAGATTTTCATCTTAACATAATAATTTCAAAATGTATTGCTACAGAATATATTGTAAATGTAGTATTTAATACTATTGGAATACTTGACAAAGTTTTACAGAAAACTTTAAATTTCAGATAAACTGCAATATTCCAATAAATACATAGAAGATATATAATTTAAAAATTCATTGATCAAAGCAAACCCTGGCAGGAATGTCTGAAAGACACTTATCTGAAAACAGGAATTGGCACTGTGGCTCAAGTGGTAGAGGGCTCCACTTGAGCTGAAGAACTCAGGGATATGTTAACACCCTGAGATTAAACCCTAGGACTGACAAAAATAAAATTTAAAGAATGGAAGCATTAAGGCTGGGAAGGAGACTCAGTTGTAGAGTGCTTTTCCTGAATGCATGAGGTCCTGGGTTCAATTCCTCAGCACCACATAAGCAGAAAAATGTGGAAATGGCTCTGTGGCTCAAGTGGTAGAAGACTAGCCTTGAGCTGAAAAGCTCATCAGGTACAGCAACCAGACCCAGAGTTCAGGCCCTCCTACCACCACCACCACCAACAAATTAAAGCATCAAACAACCTGAAGTTGTTGTCCAGAATAATGTGTGCGGCATTATACGTTTACATGACTTAGTGACTTTAAACCTAGTTTAAAAGGGGTGGTGCTGGGCAATTTGTGTGTTTGCCAAACCTGCAAAATTACTTTGTACTTTACCAAGGAGGAAGAAAGGATCGAATAGGGGGAGGAGGAGAGGTGTTTGGTGACCTTGCCTTTTGGTTCAGTGATTGTTTTCTGGAGTCAAATTCAGAGAAATTCTGCTTGCAATCCTAGTTGCATGGGGAGGGGGGAATGAAGAAGCCATGCCCTGGAAGTGGTTTTGTCCTGTCCTTGGCCTAGTTCCAACCATCACTGGATAATCCAAGTCCCACTTCAGGACCAAGAAGCCTTGAAGACTACGGATCCACTAGGCAGATGGACCTAACCACAGCCAGAAAAGGCAAAAAATGAAATGCCTAGGGCAGCACTGGAATTCTATATCAGGAAGAAAGTTTTATATTTTTTATTGTAAAAATACTATACAGAGGGTTTACAGTTACATGAGTAGGGTAATGAGTACATTGTCTATTGAGAATTGTTACCTCCTTTGTTTTTCTCCTACTACCCCTTCCCTCCTCAACTCTCCAACTCCTCACTCCTTGATCCCTACCCGACATTGTAAATTCATTTTCAACACAATGTCCTGTACATCTCATCATCACAATGGGTCAATCTGCATCCCCATTTCAGCATTCTGCTATACCCTTTCCACTCCCCAAATTACAAAAATGTATATAAAATGCAGAACACTGGAATCAAATACAATGAAAACAGGGATTATACCATGGAGGGATGAACCTACCAAAGAATCACATAGCGCATTATAAGTATGTTAAAAACAAAAACAAAAAAGAAAAAATCACTTGTGTGTCTGACTTGGGATACTTTTCACTTAATGTCATCTTATATGGTTATACGTCCATAGCCTTTGATCTTCTATGCTTGTCCTAGTCATGTACTAGTCCTTGCAAACAAGGGAAACCATGGGATGTATGTTTCTTTGGGTCTGGCTTACTTCACTTAATATAATATTTACGAAGTCTTTCCATTTCCTAACAAATGTGACAATTTCATTCTTTCTAATGGAGGCATAGAATTCCATTGTGTGTGTGTGTATCACATTTTCTTGATACATTCATGAACTGAGGAGCATCGAGGTTGGTTCCATATCTTAGCTATGGTAAATAATACTGCAATAAACATGGTTGCACAGGCAACTTTGGTATGACCTTGTTTGTGATCAGTTGGGTAAATACCTAAATCCCCAAAAGTGGGATTGTTGGCACATAGGGGAACTTTACATGGAATCTTTTGAAGACCTTCCATACTGCATTCCAAAGTGGATAAACAAGTTTACACTCACACCATCAATGAAATAGGGTTCTTTTTTAGCCACATCCCCTCCAACATGTTGTTATTAAAATTCTTGATTAGGAACCGGGAAGGTAGCTCAATAGTAGAATGTTTTGCCTTGTATGAATGAGGCCCTGGGTTCGATTCCTCAGCACCACATCAACAGAAAAAATAAATAAATTTCTTGATTATAGTCATTCTAACTAGAGTAAGGCACAATCGCAATGTTGTCTTGATTTGCAATTCTTTTGTGGCTAGAATAGTTGAGCATTTCTTCATGTGTCTAAGGGCAATTTTTATTTCCTCTTCAGAGAAGTCTCTCTTTAAGTTAATAGCCCACTTAATTATCGAGAAGTTGTTTCTTTGAGGATTTGCTGTTGGGGATTTAAGTTTTGAGTCCTAAGTACATTTTAGATATAAGACCTTGTCCATTTTATACCTCGTGACGATCCTCTCCCAGAACGCGTGCTTTCTATTAATATTGCTAGCTATGACCTTTGCCTTGCAGAAGCTCTCATGATTCATGCATTCCCATGTGTCCAACCTTTCTTTGATTTCTTTTTTTTACTATTGTAATATGTTTATTACATATAGAGTGTATCATCACTTGGAATATATAATTCCATCTCATCTTGTAATAGTAAATTACTTGTTTCATAAAGAGATGAATTAAGGAATGAATTTCTTAACTTATTTTTCTTTACTCTTTGTTTCTGGCTCTATATTAAGAAAATTTTGGTATGTGCTAATAAGCCCTAGAGTTTATCCTATTCCTTCATGTAATGTTTTCATGGTGTCCTCTTTTATTTTGAGGTCTTTGATCCATTTGGAGTTGATTCTTGTGCAGGATGATATACACGGATGCAGCTTTAGTTTAACAGGTGTTTAACCAATTTTGCCCACACCATTTACTCAAAAGGCTGTCTTTCTTCTATTCTCTTTTTTTAGCTCCCTTGTCAAAGATTAGGTAGCTATCAGTCAGGGGGTTCATTTCTGAGTCTTCAGTCCTACTCCATTGGTCCTCAGGTCCGTTCTTGTGCCAGAACCAAGCTGTTCTTATTACTATGGCTTTTTAGTAGCATTTGAAATTTGGAACTGATATTGCTCTAGTGCTGTTCTTTCTGCTAAGAATTGACAAACCTACAGCGAGCATTATATTAATGGCAAGAAGTTAAACTCATTTCTTATAAATTCAGTAATAAGATAAGGATGTCTGCCCTCTCCACTCCTTTTCAACTTAGTATTAGAATGCTAGATGGGGTAATAAGATAAGATGTAATCTTAAAGGGGATCCAAATAGCAAAAGATGAAGTAAAACTCTCCCTCTTTGAAGATGACATGGTCTTGTATTTAATGAAACCCATGGACTCCATTCCCAAGTTACTTGAGCTGATCAGAAACTTTGGTAAACTAGCAGAGTATAAAACTAATCCTCAGAAAAGAAAGGCTTTCCTGTATTCCAATCATGATAAGAGTGCAGCTGAAATTAGGAAAGCAACCCCTTTTTACTAGCCTCACAAAGAATAAAATACCTAGGAGTTAACTTAAGAGATGAAGGACCTCTATGATGGGAACTTTAAAAACCTGGAAAAGAAAATTAAAGCAGAGCTATGGAAGTGGGAAACTTCCCATTCTCCTGGATTGGAAGGATTAACATCATGAAAATGGCAATAGTGCCGAAGGCTATATCCAAATTCAATGTGATACCTACCAATATCTCAATGTCTCTCTTCAATGAAATAGAAGAAGCAATCCAAAAATTCATATGGAACAATAAAAGACCCCAACTAGCAAAGAAGTTTATTGTGATTCTCATTTTGTATTGCCACCTTGATTCTACAAAGTCAATTATGAATTTTAACTTTCTTCCCTCCCTTTGGATAAAGCTCACAAACACCCTGCTTCTAGCTCCCAGACACTTAACTCAGCTCTGGACAATTGTTCCTAGATAGTGAGTTACTTAATTGTATTTTGAGTGCATAAAACATGCATATAAAACTAGCAAATTTTGATCTTATGAGAAACAGTCTTTTTTCCCCTCTCAAATTTACTTCCTGATTGCCATTTTTATAGAGAATCTGTTTTCATTTTTAAATGAAAGATTGGTCGGAAACTATGTTCATAATCTGCTTCTTTCTCTCTCACCTCAACACCTAAAACACAAATTTCACAAAGCATTTACAAGAAACAAGGCAAAAACCAAATATAGGGAATGCTCAGATGCAGAACGTTTTACAAAACCCAGAATAACTCTGCTGTCTGAGGGAGGGGCTGTCTGTATAAACTAACAAACAAACCCAAAAGAGCAGCCAGGAGTACCAGACGTGAGTGTCCCTGGCTGCTACTCAATGGATAAGGAGCATGGAATGGCATCCTGAGCCTGCTGGAGAGTGCACGGAGGAAAGTTTCCTTGCCAGCCTGAGTACAGAAGTTGGCTTCACCCTCCTGGGTCTTTCTTGTTTTCTCCCCAGTGCAGAGCAGAATTGTCCCCTGCTCTAAGGAGAATAAATACTGTACCAGCCAATCTGCAGAGTAGCTTCGGTTTGGTTTGCACACCTTCCTAGGTAGGCACCCCCTGCCCCCGGCTTGTGTGCTCCCAGGGGCTGATCCTTAAGGCCCAAGCCCACGGGGCAAGCATGTGTTAGATGTGAGTCAGTGACACTGTGTTATTCACATAGCAGCTGCCAGGTTGCTGCCGTAGCTGAACAGCAGGTGCACCCTGATCTTCTCCCACAGTCCCAGGAAAGTGCCCGCAATGGCCCGATATGGGCAGGCTGCCAGTAGGATCCTACTTCACCAGACAGACGAGCATACCAGATGAAGTGGCTGCGACCTGAATTATTAATTATTTTATGGAGCAGTATTAAACAAAGTGATACACATTACTGTATGATATGTAATACTATATCCTTGATTCTCTAGTCCAAAATCATTGAACTTTATATTAGCAAGAATGGATCTTATTGTTTGTATTCATAAGGCCATAATGGAAAACTGAAATAAAAGTATAACAAAACACTTATCTATAAACACGTGATTGAATCTCAGAATTTGAAAACAAATTGTATGTAAGTAGTGCAAATGAAATTATACTAGAATAGCAAAATACACACAAAATACATTACATTAGTTACATTCAAATATAAAATAAGTAATTACAGAAAGAATTCTTATTGGATTAAAATATTACAATGATTTAGAAGTTTGAAGTGATATAGGTTATATATTTTGTTCTTATAAAACTTATTTATATCTCCAAGTTCTGTTTATCTCAGTGAAGGCAAATGTTAGACAGTAGATATTATATGTGGCACCTCTTGCTTGAAGTACCACGAAGGGGAGTGGAACTTCCTAATGGGAGTCCTCAGATGAAACCCACACCCAGCCCAAGTAGACCCATCAGAGGTCCATGTGTTGACCCTAAGGGGATCCAGGACACCACATTTCTGTTGCAGCAGGTGCAGGATCTTTGCGGTGGGCTGTAGCCAACAAGGTTCCATTAGTGACCAAACCAAGCAGCCCAGACTCAGGTGCCAAAGCCAGGGCGGAAGGCATGGCAGACGTCAAGTCCTGCCTTCCATCTGTGCACCCTACATTGCCAAGGCCAAGCCCTTTCCCCTTCTTTGGAGAACAACGAGGGTAGGGGCTGAGCCCATTGCCCCCAAATGGAGTATCCCTGGAATGGCACCCAGAGCTGGGCCCATGTGGGCCAGAAGGGCGACGGAGGAGGCTACACAGCAAAGCAAGGGGGGCTTCATTCCCTCAGTGTTGCAGCTGGTGTGCTGCAAGTCCAGGCTTCTCTGGCACCGATTGCCATATGTAGGGTTGGCCCTGTACCAGAGTCCACAAGGACCAGAAAATGGAGGTCCACAGAGATGCTGAAGGGGCTCCAGGTTGCTGAGTTTTTGCAGCTGTCACAAGCCAGCTGGCAGAGGAGCCAAAACATGGCTCCAGTACCATAGACTGATGAGGTGTACCACGGCTGGGTTGCCTGGCCCCAAGGGAGCAGACTCCACCCCCAGCTTTCCTTTACCCATGGACTGTGCAGTGTACAAACAGGGTGTCCTCCACCCCGCACTCACGGGGGCAGGCAGTGACCCCAGAATAGAGTCTCCCTAGGAAGGGTCACGCACTCAGGAGCACAGAAGACCAGTACCAGCACAGCTGGAGGAAGAGAAGGCAGCAGTGGCCTCAACTCTAGACCCATGGCTGCCAGCTCCTGGGTGAAATGGATCAACTGAGACTGGGAATTTAGGTGGGAAAGATGGGCGTGACTCATCTGGCAATGCTGGGGAGCATGCACACACCTTCACTCACTGCACTTCCACTGTAAAGGAATTGGCCACACATTTCAACGGGTGACCTGAGAAGGCACCCACACCCACAAGGACTACAGAAATGGAGTTTCACGTGGTGACTTGGAAAGGGCTCCAGGGCACAGCCTTGGAGCAATGAACAACTGGCAAAAACAAAAACAAAAACAAATGATAACCTATTATACATTAAAAACAGTTTTACTTTCCTCTTGTATTATATTTTTGCATGGGGCCCTCTGAATTATTTATTTCTTTCCATTGTTTGATTCATGAAAAAGAAGTCCTGAAGTAAACACCGAACCAAACTCAGTATATCTTCTGAACTCCTCACTGAAGAAAGAGAATAAAATGACTGAGCAACAGGTATCACCCATATTGTCACTGTGCTAGCTGTCTCTGATTAGAAAATAATCCTGCCATGCACATGCAAATCACTTATGCAAAATGTTTTCCAACAATTCTTGCTGTTATATTGCATTTATCTTCCTCCTCCTGTCTTCTCTCTTGCTCCTCTTTCCCAGGGTCCTGTTTCCTCTTCCTTCTCTCCTACTTCTACTTTATCCCTGTCCCCTCCTCTTCTCCTTCCTGCTATGCCCTTCCTCCTCTCTTACCCCTTCTTCCTCCTTTCCTTTCCTCTTTCTCTTACACTTTCTCTTCTATTCTTTATGGTCCTGAGTGTTGGACACACACTAAGAAGATGCTCTCCTGCTCGCTACAGGCTTCCAGTCTGGACTTCATTTCAATGACACTCTATTTCTTTGTTGCAAACCCAACAATGTCTTTTGATTCAGGATTTAATTCATTGTACATATTCTAAACCATGAATATGTGCTACTTCATACAGTGTGGCTAATAGGTTTGGATTATGCTTTAGGCTTCAGTTAAACTCATCAGAAATAATGTTTTTGAAGGCAATCAAATGTGATCCTGTTACTCCCACATTAATGAACTGGTTACTTCATATCTAGCACAAGTACTTCCATATTGCTCCCAGTTTAATGAACTGTCACTTTGTGGTAGCACCCACAGTAACACTAACCAAAGGATTGCTGGGGATCAGAAGATTAAGTCCAGACAGGAAAATCCATGAGATATTTATCTCAAAGTAACTACTAAAAAGCCAGAAGAAAGCTTGTGGCTACGTGGTTTAGTGCCATACTTCCACAGAATAAGCTGACGACAGGGCCCAGGCCTGATTTGAAGACCTGTGCTCTTTCCACACACACACACACACACACACACACACACACACACACACACACACAATTTCCAAGCTATAGCAAGTATCTTTTTTCCCAATAACATATCCGGGTTCCAATTTTATGTGTTTGGATATTTTTGAAGGTTTTATCATCAACTTACCTAATTTTAATAAATGACACCCTGTTCACTATTATTTAATCCTGGTTGGAAAATGTTTTAAGACACATTTTCATGTAGAAAAATTTTTTTTCCCCAACTTGTAATTGTCTTGGTTTGTAAGAATGAAAGAATTGTGCCTTTAATTCACTTGTTCATAAATTAGAAAAGTAACCCTAACCCTAGAGCCAATTGCCTTTGGATTCTAAAAGCCACAAAAGTACATTAAATTTATACATCCTGTCTTTGATTCAACTCATCTTTCTTAAAATAGTTTCTAGTTTTACTCAATACCTTGTCATTATTCTAACACAACATTCAGGATAACCCTCACACTAATCATCCCCTAATCCTAATATTATTAGAAGTTTCCTACTTCATATTCATCCAAATCCGATCTTGACTTGTTATTCAAAGATTTACTTTCAGTTTGACCATAAATTTTCCATTCCCTGATGCTAACACTAAGCCCAGCTGGAGCTGAAATCCAATTTTCAACCTAACAATAGTCTAAAATTAATATTAAGAAATACTCTAGTTTTTATTCATTGTAATGAATATTCCCGTTTGCACTCTGGAAATGAGTTTCAATTTCCCCTAATCCAACAAATTTCCTGACTCTACCTCTGAAGTGATCTTCTTCTCTAACATGAACCATTCTATTACTTGTCCTCAAATTCTCTTACCAGGAAAAATACTCTAGTTTTCATTAATCCTACATTTTCCTGAACCACTGTATCCTAAAACAATTTCAGATTTATGTATCATCTAATCTTTTACTTAACGCTAACTCTCAACCTAAACCTGATTGGAAAACTCTCATTAATCATTACAAGAATGATCACTGAGAAATAAATATAATGATAATGCTCTAGTTACTATTCAGGCTCACATTTTTGCTTCTACTTGTTTGGAAAAACTCAATTTAATAGTAAAAATTTCGTATTCATAACACTAATCATAATCAGAACAAAATACTGACCCTGATTTTAATACAAATTATATTTCAACAGTAACACTAACTAGTTAGTGTTACACTAGTTTTCATTCATTCTAACTTGATTCACATAAGCCTTCCATACATAGGTTTCATTTTTTTTCAATATCTTAGTCATTTTCTAACCCTAAACTTAATCTTAACTGGAATATTGAGAATAAATATAACCCTAATTACAAGTAGATTCTAATATCAATAGCAATACTCTGGTTCACATTCATTCTAATTCTTACAAAGTTTATATTACAATGTACCTTCAATTTGACCCTCATTTTTTTTCTCCTTCACTGTAACCCTAACCATGGCTGGAATCCTAACCATAAACTTAATACTAAAGGTATCCCAATTCTAAAATTTATGATAAATGCTCATTTTGTGCAATCATAACTGAAATTCCACTGTAATCCTCGAAATAAATTGCAGGTTTTCCTAAACCCTACAGATTTTCTCACTCTTATCTCTGAATCTATCTTGTTCCATAAGAGGAATCATTATACCCATTGATCTCAAATCCTGATATTATGAAATACATTGTACTTCCATTATCCCAGATGTTCCTGAATTCCTAGAAACTAAAAAAGTTCAGCTTTACTTAACATTTAACACATTTATTTTTTTTTTCTTTTTGTCAGTCGTGGGGCTTGAACTCTGGGCCTGGGCACAATCCCTGAGTTCTTAAGCTCAAGGTGTGCGCTTGTACCACGTGAGCTACATTACCACTTTCTGGTTTCCTGGTAGTTAATTAGAGATAAAATTCTCACAGATTTTCTTCTATTGGGGGGGAGGGGGGAGGCTGGGAAGGGATGTGAAGGGTAAACAAAGGAGGAGGCTGCAATGCTTGGTAAGAAATGTACGCATTATCCTGCCCATGTAATTGTAACTCCTCTGTACAGCATGTTCACAAATAAAATAAAATTAAAAAAAAAATTCTCACAGATTTTCCTGCCTGGGCTGGCTTTGAACTGCGGTCCTCAGAAATCAGCTTCCTGAGTAGGTAATGAGGCTGACAGAGGGATTACAGTTAAATGTGTAACGTAATGAGTACATTTCTTGTTGACCATTGTTACTCACTTCTTTGTTGTTGTCCAACTATCCTTTCCCTCTCTGATCTTCATTCCTCTTCTCTCCCCATGGTGTAAAGTTCATTTTTAGTACAGTGTGCTGTGACTATTATTGTTGCAATAGGTCATCTTGTGTTGAACCTAAATTTGCTATTTCTCTAACCCTAATTCTAATTCTGTCTGGTATCCTAACCCTAACCATAATAATAATGATAGTTCAATTCAGAAGTTAACAAAAAATACTTGTTTTTATTCATCCTGTTAATCCTCAGTACATCTTGAATTAAGTTGCAAGTTAGCTTAAATCTTCCAAATGAGTTTATATGTGCTTATATAACGATATAATTTTATGTAAAAAACAAGATCTTTGGAGGAAGGAGTAACAAAAAGGAAATAGAGGGAGTATAATCAAATGTTTTAAATATATTATGGAAAAAAGAATAACGAAACTGCCACTTCTGAAAATTAGCAACCATTAATAAAATAAATAAATAAATAGCACACAGCCTTCCAGTGTTCTTGAAGAGAACCATGATATGTCTTGTGAAAGAAATACATGTTCTAAATTTTGTTCATGCATAATTTATATTGTTATTGGCCAATTATTTAACTTAATTAATAAAAATTTATCAAATAGGATTCCATGACAAAAATATAAAACAGTTCCCTACAAATCAATGATTTAGGTTTACTAATCTAGTATTTGTAGTAAGTTTAGAGAACATAATAGGCATGAGTGATATTTTAAACATTGTCTTTTATTCAAACGAATACTTAGGTTTACTTTTCAAAATAAATGCAATTTTATCTCCTTTCAGAACAAGAATCTACTCTGAAATTAAATGTATTAGTATATTTAGATATTTAAAAGCTAAATTTTCTATGTTTGTTATGTAGCTGTACATATTCAGAATGATATGATTTTTCTATTTGTAATTGTCTAAACTCTGGGATTTTTGCTTCATCAATATAAACTCTCTCATGAGGTTTTTGTGAAGGCTCCAGTAACCAGTGTGATTAAAAACATTTCCTGAATTCTAAATTTTAAATCTTATCATTTTTAGCCTTGGATTATATAAGTTATTGTCTCTTCAGAGCAACTAAAATAAATACTACTTTTTGAACATTTCACTCACATTGTAAATAATATTAACATGGGTCAAACAGAGACTAATCATTTCAAACTCACCATATTTGATGATCTCAGTGTGAAGAATGTAGAGAGTATAAGAATCTTATACTCAATAATATTTTTGGTTAAGTTAAATTAAATTATATATCTAGACTTCTAAATTGCAGGTAAATCACATGGAACTAGGAAAATAATAAAAAATGATTACTTTGGGATCATTTTCTTCTTAATTTTTTTATTGTGAAAATATACAGAGGGGTTACAATTATATGGGCAAAGTAATTGAGTTCATTTCTTATCAAGCATTGTTTCCTCTTCCTTTGTTTCCCCTTCCCGTCCTTACCCATCTCCACACCCTCGCCAGCCAAAGTTGTAAAGTTCGTCTTTCGACATAACGTCTTGTACATCTCAATATTACAATGGGTCAAACGGTATCCCTAAAATTATGAAGCAAAAATATCTCCAGGAAATATATTTTTCAATAAAATGTTTCAATCCTTAGGTAAAGTGCATTATACTTCAATATAAAGTTTATCTCAATATAGAAATTCTGCAACTAATCTAATTTATGTTTTCATGCAGAAAATTCTGTGACTTCTAGTCTTATTAAGTGATTTTAATTATATTTTTATTGTGAAATGATCCCTACTTATATTTATTACAAATTTCTGTAATTATACAAATCATGCCTGTACATGCTAATTTACATAATTTAACACAGAAACAAAATTATCATTTTTCTTTTCTCCCACAGGGAAGGATGAGGTGCTGAAGTATATTAAATGAAAGCACTCTAACAGAAAGTCTATATATAATGGAAATTTGCAATGGGAGGATGGGAACATGAGCAGTTTCTACTTGGCTGAACAAGAATTCTTATTTCTACAGTAGTTTCTTGCCATTTAATCACACAGGGAAAGCCACAAAACTTGAAGTTCATATGAACAAATTACATTCCTAAAAGTTGTGGCAACCCTGCTCAAAAACTCAATCTTATCACAAATTCTTTGGGCTTGCTGGCTGATCTATTTCTCTATCACATATTTCATATTATTAAGCATATTAGTAATTCAACTGTAAGTACATGGCAGGAGACGCCTGCAATCACATCTATTGCAGTGTAATATTTAGAAGAGAGGAAAAAGATTATATGGATCTCCAATTCCTCACTTTGGCCTTCAATATACTAATCAATTGTCAAACAATCGTGTAAGATGTTAGTTTATTTTCCCTATTTAATTAGAGATTAACAAATGTTTGTTTTGTAGTAAAGTGATGACAGTAGTATCACAGCTCTGATATGAGCACCTCCTCCCTAACAAATAATGCTCTATGGACTGTAAATATGGAAACCACACTAAATTCTCCCTCTGTCTGTCTCTCTTTTTCTCTCTCTAATAACACACACACACACACACACACAAACACATAGAGCTGCCACCAAGACACATCAGAGATCAGTTCCATTCCTTTGTAGTTATAGTTGATTGAGGTTTGCGCTCCCTTGCTTTTCTTTGCTTCAGGATCTTGCCTGGACCTGTATGTTTCCCTGAGATCAAGTCCCTTGTTCTCAGTATACTGTGTATCTTTGTATGCTTCAGGCCAATTAAGAGTACCCTGAATACAAAATCTTCATACTTGACATTCAAGTCAAACTTCATGAATTCATACTACTGTTCCAAGATACTAGAATGTATTGGATCTAGAGACAAAAAAAACGCCCACCTTGTTATTTTAGAAGGAATTGAAATCATGAACTAGAAGAATATCGATCAGGAACTGAGCTAAGAGAATGGAAGTATGTGGGAAAATGTAGAATGTTGTATGTGTGTTAGAGATACAGAATAATAGGTTCATTTATTGAAAACTTGTCATCCTATATTGAAAGCTCAATTTAAGCATACAGTTTTCCAGTTACATTGCTTACCTATCACTTCTGATCACAAATTATCTTTGAATAAATCACACGATTTTCAGGTACTTAACATCTTAAAGAAAGACAGTCTCCTTCTACATTTTTCATTCTATGTGACAAACCCTTCTTTTTTGTTTCCCTGTTTGCTGAATAAATGAATTCCTGGAAACAGAATATTGACAGCAAATCTGAGTGTAATTTTCATTTTGTAAATTTCAAATATAATATAAACTTTGTATTGACTAAGTCATTTTTTAAAAATGAGTGATATTCATGAACACAATATTTTGATGTCTTTATGTTAATTGAGAATTGCTACGTTAGTTCATGTGTCTAATTGACTTAACCATTATATTATTCATGTATAAACATTGCATTGCACTTTTTTATTTTCATATATGAAATAATCCCTAAAGGTTTACTTTAAAGTGATAATAGGGGAGTTTCCTTCATGTTCCAAACTTTAAGTTTACTTCAGTAAAAGTACTAGAAACCCATGATGTTTACTGGAGCAATTTAAAACCTTAGAACGCATTTCTAAAGAGAAAGGATTTATTGATTACAACATAGAATAGAGTAAAAAAAAGTCAGGTTTCTTGCTTGAGACTGCATAAAGTTCATGTGAATGTAGCTCAAGATGAGACTCAAAGATAAATTCATATTTATATTACTGAGATTTACATCACAATATAAGCAATATAGGTATTTTAAGGAATTGGTCATTCAAAGCCCTAGATAAATAATGGATGAAGAATGGAATTGAAAATAGCAAAGGGAAAACTATGCAACTATTATGATTTTATAATACTAATATGGAAGTAATGGAGCTTTTCCCTTTCTGAAGAAGAAGGTTTAGCCAGTAATTTCAATGTAAGTCATCAATTGTAATGAGTCTAAAGTCTTTCCCCCAAGATACCAAAGAGTACTATACTCATCCTCTGAAGAGTAAATAAGTTATTATTTTCATTAGCTTTGCTTAATATTAATTTACTTGTAGTAAACAGGTTTAAATGTCTTCTCTTTCTCTCAATTTAATAACATATATTTCTGTCTCTTTCTCTTTCTTCTTACAAGCCTGAAATCAATATTTCAAAGTAGCATAAGTAGGAAAACAAAATAACCTGATACAATAATCACAAATCTTAAATTATGTGAAAAAATCCACAATATAAAAAATAAATCTGAGGAAGAGGAAAAACAATGACAGAATAACAATAGAAAATTATCCTAGCAATCTCTAATGAAACAGAGATTTAGAGTCCTAATAGGTCCTCCACAGCTAGAAGGTCACATCAAATCAGCAATAATTATAGATATGCAGCTATAAATATAGACATAATTATAGACATACAATTCATAAAAAAGATTTTATACCGTCTTCACAAGAAAACAGAAATCTATGAAAAGGTGCCAGCCAGGAATACATTGGGCAACATATTCAAAAGCACAAGTGCAGTGTGGAAATAAAAGGACAACATTGAAAAAAGCAGGAACAGAAGTGTACATCAGAGAAAGCCACATCCATACACATAGACCATTCACCATACCACTGGACAGTCCAAATGGTCACTGGAACCACAAATATTAACATCCCAACATCTCACCACAACTGATTTCTATTCCTACACTTAATGGACTTGACAAAAATGCAATTCCAGAAAAACACATCACAACAGGAAACCATACCAAACCTTGCAAATCAACCAAGAACATAGAGAGTCACCTATTAATATCATAGATCCCCCAAAAGAAAACCTCCAAATGGAAAGAACAAATCACAAAAATACAAGAAAAGTGATGTCAAAGTAGTATAATTCACATAGTAAATAACCAGGCATTAGAACAGACAATCAAGGATGTAGAAGATAGTTATTAAAATGTATTACAGATACTGCTGAAAAATGTGATTAATGGAAAGATAGAAAACCTCTACAAGGAAATTTGTGAATAAGATGAGACCAACCAGTCATTAGCAAAATAATTCATGGAGATTTCAAACAGAAAGATAAATGAATTCTGAGAAGGCAAGGGAGTCCAAGAAAAAATGGTTGCCTAGTTAATAGATATGAGAGAAGACACAGCTAAGAAAACAACCCTTACATCTCCCCCAACCAAAGAAAAATATCCATACAAGACCTAAAAGAAAGCTTTAAGAAAGAGACAGAACCCCTAAGAAATGACCAATTAGCAGACAGGGAAACCAAAAACTAAGTAGAAAGTCTCCACAACAAATAGATGACATAGAAGATAATCTCAGGGTCAATGACAGAATAGATCTAACAGGAAAGAGGAACTACTCATTTAGAACAAATCCAAGAAATAAGAAATGATCTTGCCAAAATTTTAAGACTCAATTAGAAGATAAAATTTCGGGGAGATAGGTATCAGGAATGAGAAAAGCAAGAAACTAAATATATGGGAAGCATATTACAGAATTCTAGCAGAGAACTTGCCAAACATCCAAAGAGATAGGCTCATTCAGAGAAGAGAAGCCTTTAGAAACCAATCAGAATTCTAGAACTCAACAATCCACCATGATATCATAATCCATTAGAGGATTATTAAAGATCAAGGAAAGGATTCTTAAAGATGCCATAGAGAAAAGATTGATTATTTATAAAGGATATACAGTCAGAATAAATAGAGTTTTCTTAGCTGATATGGTAAAAAGGAAAGCCTGGCATTATATATGACAACCATTAGAGGTAAACAACTACCAACCATGAATACGGTCCCAAGCCAAACTCTCCATTACATTTAAAGGATATCTAAACATATTTCATGACAAAGAAAACTTGAAACAACCTATGTCAACCAAATTATCAGAATAGAATATCATCAAATACATCCTACATAGAGCAGATCAAGAAGAAGAGGCACTGGTTATATAGAATGGTTCCTACCAGAGAACAAGGTAAATATGTTAAGAGTAGATGAGGCACAGCTCCTAACAACAGGTGTATAACATAGCAGGACTTATCAGCTATTTCTGTCTTAACTCTCAATATCAATGGACTTAAATTTCCAAATAGAAGACATAGATTAGATAGTAGAATCAAAAACCAAGGTGCATCCATCTTGTATCTATGAGAGACACGTTATCAAATACATTCTATGAAGCTAGAATTAGACTCCTCCCCAAATCACATAGGGACTCACCAAAGATAGAGAACTATGACCCAAACTCTTTGATAAGCATTAATGCAGAACTTCTTAATAAAATTCTAACTAACCAATTTCAGCAACTAACAAAACATTCATATAGTATGATCAAATAAGATACATCTTGGATATGATTTGATTCAATATCTTGTCAATAAGCCTAATACAAACCAGCAGCAGAAGCAGGGACAAGAAACACATGATCGTCAATTAGGATGTAGAAATAGCTTTTAACAAGCTCCAATACACCTTTATGATTAAAAGGTCTGAGAACCTAGGAATGTATAAAACATTTTTCAATATTAAACTGAGTATGTATATGACAGAGATAATTAGCATGTACCTAAGGGTGGAAGCATGAAGACATTAACATGAGGAATGAGAAAAGGATGTCCACTCTCTACTACTCTTCAATATGGTATGGACTTTCTTGCAAGAGCAATAGCCAAGAGAAAAACATAAAGCAGATCCAAATAGGGAAGAAGTAAAACTATCCCTTTTTACAGATGAAATGACCCTGTATTAAAAGGACCCTGTGGATTCTTCCCTCAAGTTAGTAAAGGTGATGTTAACCTTCAACAATGTAGCAGGATATAAAAACCACAAGAATCAGTAGTTTTTCTCTTACCAACAATGGGAAGATCCACGTTGAAATCCAAAAATCCACCTCATATACTAGCCTCAAAATCAAATCAAATCTAAACAAAACAAAACAACAACAACAAAACTAGGAATTAATTAATTTAACTGAAATTGTGAAGGACCTATATGTGAAAACTTTAAAATATAAAACGGGAAATTGAAGGAGATTCAAGAAAATAGAAAGTCTTTCAGTGTTCCTGGTTGGAAGAATTAACATTTGGAAAACTGCAATACTTCCCCTAAACAATTGGCAATGCAATACTGATCAAAATCCCAACAATATTCTTCAATGTAGAAGAGAAAGCAATCCAACTATAATATGGAATTACAAAATTACAGATGAAACAGAATGCTTAGAAATGATTTCATGGGCCTATAGTCATCTTACCCACACAAACACTCACTCACTCACTCTCTCTCTCTCTCTCTCTCTCTCTCTCTCTCTCTCTCACACACACACACACACACACACACAATGGAATTATATTCACCCATCAGAAAGATGACTTTTCACCAGTCTAAGGAAAATTAAAGGTTTGGGAAAATTATATTAAGAGAAAAGAGAAAGTAATGCAGACTCAGAGCAATATAGGTTTCATGGATTCATTCCTGTATTATAACTAGAAGATGCATACAAATCTATAAGTAAACAAGACAGATTCTACCTCGTCCATTAGAATGGCCATTACTAAGAAAACTAACAATAGCAAACGCTGGCATGGATGTAGCCAATTCAGAATTCTATTACACTGTTGGTGGGAAATTAAACATGTTCAACCACTATGGAATGCAGTACGGAGTTTCCTGAAAGAGTAAATATAGATCTCCCTTAAGACCCAGTAATTCCCCTCATGGGCAGTAATACAATAAATAACAAACAAGCTCACATAAAAGCTACCAGCATAACCATGTTCAGGGCTCAGGCCCAGAGTTCAAGGACTGGAAAAAAGTTACCACTGCTGGTGTTTGTTTCCGCAAATATGAACTGTTTTATATAAGATATCAAATCAATTTATTTCCAGTAGCTAGATTAGGATTTAAATGTAGTGGGTGATAAAATGGCTCCTTTGTTGAATGTTAGGAAGAGATGTAGGTAATCCATGAAAGGAAAATTTTTTTTTGTTGTTGCTGTTCGAGCGGCTTGAAGTCTGGACTTGGGCACTGTCCCTGAACTCTTCAACTCAAGGTGAGTGCTCTACCACTTGACCGACAGTGCCACTTCTGGTTTTCTGATGGTTAAATGGAAATAATAGTCTCAGGGTCTTTCTTGCCCAGGCTGGCTTTGAACCGTAGTCCTTAGATCTCAGCTTCCCTAGTAGCTAGGATACAGCTGTGAGCCACTGGCACGAGCTAAAAGTGGGGGATTTTTAGAAAAGAAAATCCACCTCTTCACCTGTGTCTAAACGTCAGATATTACTATTAGAACACTTCACCTTTACCTCATTTCATCAGACATTTGTAAATTTTCTCTTTTCCTTCATGTGGTAATACTGCAGTCAATATCAACTCAGCTGGGGGACTGGATCAATTGTATGGTAATTGCTAGCACCTAATTTAAGAAATTTACATCAAAAGAAACGAAACCCTCATTTGGAATAATTGTTTTCTCTTTTTATTACAAATCTGTGCTTGATTACTTCCTAATGTGATATTAGACTTCCTAATAAAGTGATGAAATTTTCTTTCTTTTCAACCTTCGCCCACATGTGGTCAAATACTTAAGAATTTATAGATTTGCACTGATAATTTATTAAGCTGACTTCTAAGAAAATGTGCATTTCTGGAATTTGGTCTTCTATCTTGTTCTTACATGCACAAGCTTTCTATGATTTATTTGTTCTGCAAGGAATTCTACTTTCCAATCTTTTCTGACTAATTTAATCTCTCTGATCGATCAGTCTTTCTTATCCTCTCTCTGGAGTCTCATGTGAGTCTGCCTCATAAAAAAAGCTTCTGTTTTTTGCCTGACTTCATGTAGGCTGTGATAGCAACCCTGCCTGCCTGTTTACTGGAGTGTGTGTGTGTGTGTGTGTGTGTGTGTGTGTGTGTGTGTGTGTGTGTTTTGTTTTAGATCTTTAGGATTACTATTCAAGGTAGTAGTTTCTCTGGACCCCTGTGATCCCCTGGCCTAGAGTCAATGGGTTTTTCTCTTAAAGATACAAAGAACAACTGATTAAATTCTTGTTAATTGTCTCAAAATGAGGCAATCAGGCATCCTTGCAAAGTCATCAATAATGCTTTCTAACCACTTACAGTAGTTGTCTATCAAGATGGCTTTTCAAGGTTGACTCTGAAAAATGTTCATTTCCAAGTAGGCACCATAAAGCAGATCACATTCCTGGGATGACATTTGGAAGGAAGGTTCCCCTTCCTTCCTTCTCTAATGATAGATCAAACCATAATATTCTTCAGTTGTGGCCAGCCTGGAGCACGTATTCCCAAGAACATTCTGTTCTGTAAAAGAGGACCAATTTTCAAAATAACGGTGTAAATACTTGTCTACTACAGACTCATTTATCTTGCTTTTATCTGTTGTTATTTTCATTACTTCAAACAGATGGATAATTTATATTGGGATTAGACAAAGGATTAATGGAATAAACATTCACTTTACTTTCATATATCCAATATAATACACTTAACCCGTAGTGGACAAATAAATCCAACTCTAGAAACAATGTCGGGAATATAAAATAAGCCTTAATATGTATCATCTGGCACACATACACCATCATCTACTCAAAAATTCAGTCTCTCTGTAAATATTTATTTGGTATGAAATAATAAAAATTCAATTAATGAATATGGCTTTTAAGAATCATCTGATATAGTCCTCGTGTATATAATTGTAAATAATTTTATAGATGTCACCTAGGCAAGAATTTAACATGCATGTAGAAATCAAATTTCCACAATTTAAGCTATATGAGCGGGATCATACCCTCGTGTACTATGTGGTGTGAATTTTACCACAGTGCTGAACCCTTCCAACTAATACCAAGTGTCATGTGCAATAATTTATTATTTGATGTTAAGATGAGTGCTAAGAGTAGAATACACATTGAATTATTACATTAAATCACAGAAATGAAGCAATAATAATATGTTATTTGTTTAAATTCTCAGGCTTCTCAATTTTACAATTCAGAAATATTTTATTAAAATTATTTTCACTTTCTTCTTTTCTATAGCTGCTGAAATTGAAATTATATATTAAACATTCAATATTAAGAAATCAATAATAAGTAAACTATTATTAAAATGATATGCTATTAAACTGTAATTTGAATTATACTTCTAACAAATTGTGATGTAAACAAGTCAATAGAATTAAGGGTGATCATTTTTAAACTTAGTAGCTTGTGCTCTCCCTCTTGAGATACAGCACCACTTCCGGTTTTTTTCTTTTTGAATATGTGGTGCTGAGCAATCAAACCTAGGGCCTCAGGGGCAAGCACTGTACCACTGAGCCACCTTCTCAGCCCAGCATCTTGTTATTTGTTTCCTAATTGTGTCATTTGTTATTCTTGATCCAAGTCATCTCTTCATCTTAATTGTTTAGATTTCTATTTTATCTGTATTGGTTTGCAGATTGTGCATTTTGTTTTCCCTTTACAATGACTGACATGAGGCTGAAAATCTGTATGCTAGTTTATTACTTGCTATATTAATGTAAAATTACTGCTTTCCACAGCTGTTCTACTGTATGATACTACAGTATTTCCCCCATCACATCTCCTGTATTGTTGCTCTCATATATTTTATTTTATTTTTTATTTAAATTTTATTTTCAAGGTAATGTACAGATGGGATATAGTTACATAAATAAGGTAATTAATTTATTTTTTCTAACTTTTTACCCTTTCCCCTATTTTTCACCTTCTTCATTCCTAACGCCCCCCCAAAATTGTTTACAACATATTGTCTTGTGAATACTACTGTTGCATAGGTTCTCCCTTTGTCCTTTGTCTCAACATTTTGTTTTATTTTCCTTTCCCTTAGCTAGTTCAGATCAACATATTTAAAATACCCAGGGTATCAAAACCAAATACAGTGACTACAGGGGATAAACCCTAGGTGGGGAAAACACAAAAGGATAAAAAGAAATCACATAGTACATTAAGAATAACAACAACAAAGAACATGTCTTGGAGTTCATTTCACTTGTACATAGCTATTGAGCTATTCTGCTCATCTACTAAGATTATCCTTGATGTACACAATAATGCTCCCCTATTACCCAGTAATCCCCTATTACCCAGTAATCCCACTTCTGGGCATATAACCTGGTGATCACAAACGAGGCCACAGTAAAGCTACTACTGTGTATCATAGTAATATTTACCAAAAACGACACACACACACACACACACACACAGATATACACACATGGAAAAATATGCTTCCATCACAAACAATGTGACCACCCCTTTTGTAAGGAAATGGAAGATCTTGGAAAAAATCATATTAAGTGAAGTACCCCAGACTTACAGAAACATAGGTCCTATGGTTTCCCTTATTAGTAATAATTAGTTTACATAAAGGATAATCTCATGTATTTTAACTTGACATTTTGTTCTATATTGAGCGAGCAACATTATTGCTATATTGTTTGTTAGTATTTCTGAAAATAGGCAGGTATACTTAAAGAATTATATTCATCTCATCCATTATTGAGGGAAGAACAACTAAAAGAATCACCACTATGAGGAAGAACAACTCCTACTTACTTAGATTCATTCCTATGTAAGGCCAATGTTGTCCCCTGTATCCTCATGTTGTACATTACAACTCTATACCTGGTCATAATGTATATCTAGTATCTTATGCATTTTGAACTAAATGTCCCAAATTTCCACTTTGCTTTACTTTAAAAAAAATCCTGTCTTAATGTTTTAGGATGGTGTGTGTGTGTGTGTGTGTGTGTGTGTGTGTGTGTGTGTGTGTATGTGTGTGTGTTTACAAAGATCAGAACATAATATTTTTCTTCATTTCGAATACAACTTTCAGGTCATTGTAAGTTGTGGCTAATTGGAGAAGTCTCTTGTTATTTTAAGGATGAAACAAAAAGATATTTGTGCATGTACCACAGTTGTTTATTAGTATATTTGAACACTGAACTTCGATTTATATCTTGGCTGTTGTTGTGAATAATATGAATAACAATGAACTATGCATATATTTTCGAGTTACGCAGAGAGAAATAATCACATGATTGGTGGGTCAGATGATATTTCAACTATGATTTCTTTAGAAATCTGCATACTACTTTCTTTTCATTTTTATTTTATTTTATTTCATTTTACTTGTGAACATACTGTACAGAGGGGTTACAATTACATGGGCAGGATAATACATACATTTCTTACCAAGCATTGCAGCCTCCTCCTTTGTTTACCCTTCACCTCCCTTCCCAGCCTCCCCCCTCCCCCCACCCAATCCTTCCCCCATTCACCCTTCCACCTACATTGTAAAGCTCGTTTTTGACATGACAATTTGTACTTCGCATGCTGCAACAGGTCCACCTGAATCCTTAAACGACTTGTTTTTCCCCATCTCCTCCACAAGTTATACTGACATCAAATATAGTGAAATCGGGGGTTATACTGTGGGGGAGAGACATACAAAGCAACAAAGAAATAATCTTATAAATGCGTTAGAAACACATGCATGAAAAAATATTAAAATACATATCTAAGGGTTAATTTTCCTAACATCACATTATCTGACCTTTTCCGCTTGACTCATACATATACTAGCTATTGCAAATAAGGGAAACCATGGGACCTGTGTTTCTTTGGGCCTGGCTTACTTCACTTAATACAATTTTTTCCAAGTTTTTCCATTTCCTAACAAATGGAGCAATGTCATTTTTTCTGATGGAGGCATAGAATTCCATTGTGTATATATACCATATTTTCTTGGTCCATTCATCTACTGAAGGGCATCTGGGTTGGTTCCATATCTTAGCTATGGTAAATAATGCTGCAATAAACATAGTTGTGCTGGTAGCTTTAGTGTGGTCTTGTTTGTAAACATTTGGGTAAATGCCCAAAAGCGGGATTGCTGGGTCATAGGGGAGCTCTATGTGAAGTCTTTTGTGGAACCCCATACTGCTTTCCAAAGTGGTTGAACAAGTTTACATTCCCACCAATAATGAAGTAAGGTTCCCTTCTGTCCACATCCCCTCCAGCATCTGTTGTTGTTAGAGTTCTTGATTTTTGCCATTCTAACTGAAGTGACATACTACTTTCTACAAGGAGAATACTAACCTGTATTTTGAGCAAGAGTGTTGAAAATTTCCTTTTCCTCACACTCTCACCAACATTATTACCTTTTATTTAAAAGGTAATAAAGGCCAAGTTTCTACTATCTTCAGTACCCCAGACTGGCTTAAGACTGAAATCCAACCTCCTAAGTGCTTGGAATTACAAACCTTTACCACAATACCTGGTTCCTTTGAGTTTTTGGTAAGAGTTATAATAGTTATAAAGTAGTATCGTAGTAATTTTGAATTACATTTCTCTATTGACTTCTGCTCACAAAGCATTAAGCCAGCACAGAAGTTGTATTAAACACAACTGTGTAAATCCACTGGTGATATAGAGGGGTTTATGGAAAACATGTCTATTCGAACTTTTGTCCATTTTTAATCAAGTTTCTTGTTAATCTCACCTTTAATCTCTCTATACAAAAATAATTAATTCAAGATAGCAAAAAGGAAAAAAAAATAAGCAAATCCTAACATTTTTCAATTTTCAATAACATGATATTGCTAAAATCATTTTCTGTTTATGATTGAGACTATATAACAATTTAGTTAGATCTGTTACATAGCTATATGTATTTTATTTTACATTGATTGCTCTTTCCAAAGCCTGAATGTCTAGTTTTGGTTTCTTTCAGTCTTAAGTATTTCAGATTTCAATCTGAAGAATAAATGGAAGTAAGCAAACAAAAAAATACGGTTCTTCTCTTCTGATAATGCCTCTACAAGAATGAGAAAGAGTTCACCATTCTAAGCACCCTTGATTCTTAAGATAACATTTGTTATAATGCTAATGTTATTACCCTTTCAATGTTGGGAAAAATTGTAATTAAAAGCAGTAAGTGCATGGCCCAAGACACACAGTGTGGAAGGAAATGAGTCAAATTTTCCAGAAGTCTTTCAGCAATACACAAAAGGTAGTTAAATGCTCTCCATTCTCTGATACTCTCAATTCAATATATATATTGTCCACGGAATAATAGCATAGCAATTATTGCCCGTGGTGATTGTTTTCTGTTACATTTTGTCTTCAACACAGACTGTGTTTGTGACATTGGGTTATCATGCACAGAGCTGAGATTATAAATTATGGTCCAAAGAAAGGCAAATTTCTTCTGTCCCATAGTTCCAGTATCATTTTTAAAAAGTACTAAATATTTTAAATATCATCATTTACTGTATTTTAAGAATTCAAGAATGAAAAATTTCTCATATAATCACTCCAAAATGCTTTAAAACTAAGAGATGATAAAACAGACCCCTGTGAAGTAAATTTTCTTCTACTTTTCAAATTATTCTGAAAGCCTTGTGCTGGTTTGTTACACCTGTAATCCTAACTAATTGGGATACCTACTCAGGAGCCTGAGATCTGTGGATAACATTTGGAAGCCAATCAGGGCAAAATAAATTCATGAGATTATTTTTAAAAATTTTTAAAGAACTAGCAAAGGTCCAAGAATGGAGATGTAGCTCATATAGTAGCTCACCAATCTAGAGAGAAAGACATAGTGAGACATTGAAGCCCTGATTTCAAACTCTGAGCATGCCAACACGCAGGAATGCACACACACTCACTTTTTCAAAATATCTTCATATCAGTGTTTTGCATTAATTTCGTTGTTAATGATATTATATGGGTAAAATAGGCAAAATAAACTCTTACATCTGAAAACATTTTTATACATTTTTGTTGTAAAAATACTGTACAGAGGGGTTATAGTTACATGATCAAAGTGATAAGTACATTTCCTATCAAACATTGTTACCGCCTCCTTTGTTTGACCCCCACCATTCCTTCCCTTCCACCTCCACAAGTACACTCCTCACACCCCCAAGCCCCATCCAATGTCCCCAGCCTAAATTATAAAGTTCGTTTTTCAAAATAATGTCTTGTGCATCTATTGTTATACAATGGGTCAAACTGTATTCCTATTTAAGAATGTTGTTTTTTCCCTTTCCCTCCGCAAATTAGAGAAGTGTATATACAAGATGCAGATGCAACGCCATCAAATAAAGTGAAAACGTGGGTTATACTGTTGGGGAGGAACGTATAAAAAATCACATCGTACATTATAAATATGTGAGAAAAAACAGCAAGAAAGAAAAAGACACTTGTGTCTCTACCTTGGGGGTCATTTAGCTTAACATCAACTTATCTTGTCATATACACATAGCTTTTCAACTTTTCTGCTTATCCCAGACATATACTAGTTATTGCAAATAAGGGATACCATGGGACCTATGTTTCTTTGGACTTGGCTTACATCAGTTAATATAATTTTTTACAAGTCTTTCCATATCCTAACAAATTTAGCAATGTCATTCTTTCTGACTGAGGCATAGAAATAATATATATATATATATATATATATATATATATATATATATATAATATATGTGTGTGTGTGTGTGTGTGTGTACACACATATACACACAGAACATTTCCTTTTTTTGTTTTTTAGAGCAACTTAGTTTTCCACCTTCATCATTTTTTCCAATGTTTTTATTGTGATTAAGGGGTTACATAATTTCCCAAATTTCACAATATTGTGGGATAGTGATGCTTAGTTAAACTCACAAACACATTCTAACTTTGATGTAGCAAATTGTCTATCGTGGTCTACAACATTTATGAGTTCTATGAGCTTTGCAATAGAGTTATTTCTTCCATATGTATACTTCTTTTGTTTTGAAATATGTATATTTCTTTTGTTTTGCATAGCGTCAGCTGTTCCCTCTTTTCCACTTCTTCCCTCCTTCCCTTCAGTGACATTGAGTGGCTTAGTTCATTTTGGTCAATGTCCAGTGCAGCTGATGGATCCAACTGTTGTATGTTTTTCCCTGATTCCCTCTAGTTCTGTGTTGTCTTCCTGGTTTTACCTCAGTGTGCACATATGGTCAGCATAATGGGGTTATTTAGTAGTGATTCAATCAGATGAGTGGAAGTCCTTGGTTTCTTAAGTGTTGTTAATTTTGTCATATCACCTTACATTTTGGATTTAACATCCACTTATCACGGAGACCATGTGCTGTTTGTCTCTTCGCTTTTGGCTTACCTAAATCAACATGATTTCCTGTATTTTGATTGATTTCCCTGATAATGCCATTATTTTGTCCTTTCTAATGACTGGAAAATATTCTGTTGTGTATAGTTACCACAGATTTTGGATTCATTCATCTCTGGTGGGATATATGCGTTATTTTCATAGCCTGGCTATTGTGAACAGTGCTGCAATAAACATGGAGGTGCATGTGTCCTTGAATATTGGTACCTGTTGCTCAGAATAGATGCCTAGAAGTGGTATGAGTGGGCCATAAGGAAGGTCAATATTTAGCTTTCTGAGGACTCACCAGACTGCTTTCCAAAGTGGTTGTGTAAGTGTACATTCACACACACACACACACACACACACACACACACACACACACACAGAACGTTTTCTTGATCCATTCTTCTACTGAGAAGTACCGGGGTTGTTTCCATATCTTAGCCATGGCAAATAATGTTACAATAAACATTGTTGTGGTGGAAGTTTTAGTATGGACTTGTTTGTGATCATTTGGGTGAATGCCCAAAAGTGGGATTGCTGTGTAATAGGGATGCTCTATGTGTAGTCTTTTGAGGAACCTCCAAACTGCTTTCCAAAGTGGATGAACAAGTTTACACGTCCACCAAGAATGTAGTAGGCTCCTCTTCTGGCCACATCCCTTCCAGCATCTGTTGTTGTAAAAATATGAAACGATTCACTAATTTGTGTGTCATCCTTGTGCAGGTACCATGCTAATCTTCTCTGTATGTTCCAATTTGAGTGTATGTGCAGCCAAATTGAGCACAAAACATTTTTATATATAATGTGTAATTGATTTTCTTAAACTAGACAATTCAACAAAAAGTAAGATACAAAAGAATTGTGAAATTTTAGAACCGTGTATTTCTTACATAAGCACACATTTAAGAATAAAGTCAAGATTGACATGCCAAAAACAAAATAATTCCAGATATGTGTTGTTCATGAGATGTGTAGGAAGAGGAATTCAATTATTCTACACAAGGCACCTGTCATAATGATCATTGCAGCAAATGTTAAGGTTTGTTAAAAGTTTTAATGTTTTAAATATGTTTCATTTTGGGATTTGCTTATATATGGCAAAATTAAGACTGTTTGGCAGGTCATACAATTTTTCGATAAAGTATATAATTTTTCTGGTAGCATGTACTAGTAAGTATGTACATTTCAGAGTTTACAGAAACTTTACTAATGAGAAATTACAAAGACTGTGTAAAGAAGCATAGTGAAGAGATAAGATTTTAAGTAGACAGTTGATGTTAAATCTTTAGGGTTCCCTTACGTTATAGGTTTGTGGTGAACAAATAATGATATAAGCCACATACAAATGGTGAGATGAACAATAAATAGTAATCTTAGTGGGTAAATTTAAAGGCTACTCATAGCTTTATCCAGGTTTAAATGTACAAGAATATGAGAAAATAGTAAAATCTACTATGTACACTTCAAATACTGAAAACCCTGGTAATTTTTTGTTTTTAATTTTAGTAATCATTAATATTTAATTATTGTTCTCTTTACTTATAGCATTTTTTCCTTGTTGTAATGTAATACGAATTAGGTGTTGGGATGTGTGAGGGTAAGGAATAATAGGGGAAAAACAAAGGAGGTTGTAAAAATGCTCAATAAAAAATGTACTCATTACCTTACTTATGTAACTGTAACTTCTCTGTACAGTATCTTTACAATAAAATATATATTAAAACATACAAGGAAAACTACTTATAGCAAGTTGTATTTGTCACTCAATACAAGTAAGGTATTGGTTTTAGGAGCACAGGCATACTAAAATTTTGGAAGCTCAAATTCTCTACATAATCCCAGTATATTATTTTCATTAGAATCTGCCCACAACCTAGTGCAGTGTAATTTCTGTGAAAATTTTTACTACATTCTATGTTTGTAATGGAAAATAAAATATATTCACTATCAACAGATACAAATTTATTTCAAATAATTTTTGTCTGCATTTTGTGGATGGAATTGCGAGAGCTAATTTGAAAAGCACAAATTTAATCACCAAGAGCTGTCTTCAAAATGTAACAAAGATCTAATACAGCATCATTGAATGGTATGGGACTCTAAGGAGAAGTACTTGAATTGAAACATTATCAGAAAGGGTAAGCACGCAAAGAGTATTTAGAAGTGCAGCTGCGAGATTTCTCATGGAGAGCTTTTATAACATTTTGTGAAACTCAAGTCAGAACCTCATGGAAGTGTAGACAATTTTTACTTCACCTTTCTGTCAATCTTGGTCATTATCAATCATAATATAGCTAATCTAAAATAATCTGTAATAAGAAAATGCTTATGAGAAGTGGGGGAAGATGGTGGAGAAGAAGCTGGAGGCTAAACAATCTCTCACATAGAAAGCTGTTTTAGTGTTCCAGCGAACAGTACTAGCCTAGAGTATCACACCAAGTGTGCCACACAGTGCAGAGTTTGTCTAGAGAGGGAAAATCCAGGGAAGGAGACAGATCTGAGCAGTTGCTGTAGCCATGGCTGAGGCAGCTTTGGTAGTGGCCATAGCCAACCCGCCATACCTAAAACAGAGAGGGTCCAGGACAAAGGCAGGAGACACGGTGGGTGAGCAGATTCAATTCAACACCAGCAACAACTAAAAAGGAGCAAATGAATTAAATCATCTTAACAGGCCCAAATCAAGCATTGAAATAGAAAAAGCGGTAAGAGAACTGTCTAAGAAAAGCCCAGGACCACATGGATTTACAGCAGAATTCTACAAGGCTTTCAAAGCAGAGCTCATACCAATACTCCTCCAAATCTTCAATGAAATTGAAAGAGAAAGCTCAAGACCAAAATAATTCTATGAAGCCATCAAAACCCTCATCCCAAAACCGTGCAAGAACTCATCAAAGAAAGAGAATTATACACCCTTTACTTTCATGAACTTTGATGCCCAAATTCTCAACAAAATTTTGGCCAAACAATTCAACAATTCATCCAAAAAATTACAAACCATGATCAAACAGGATTCAGTTCAGGGATTCAAAGCTGGTTCAATATACACAAATCAATTAATTAACACAAGTTTCTGGATAAGCTAGGAATCCAGGGAACATTCCACAATAAAATAAAGGCTGTATATGACAAACCTGCATCCAGCATTATACTTAATTGTCAAAAAGTAAAGACATTTCCTCATAACTCAGGAACGAGACAAGGATGTCCACTCTCTCCACTTCTCTTCAATGTACTAATAGCATACCTAGCTACAGCAATAAGAAAAGATGAAAACCTAAAAGGGATACAAACAGGGAAAGATGAAGTAAAATTCTCCCTCTTTGCAGATGACATGATCTTGTATTTAAAGAATCCCATGTATTCCACTCCCAAATTACTCATGCTGATTCAAAACTATGGCAATGTATCAGGGTATAAAATTAACCCTCATAAATCAGTGGCTTTTCTGTATGCCAACAATAAGAAAAGCGTGGCTGCAATCAGAAAAGCAACTCAATTCTTAATAACCACACAAAAATAGAATACCAATGAATTAATTTAACCAAAGAAGTAAAGGATCTCCGTGATGAAAACTTTAAAAACCTGAAAAAGGAAATCAAAACAGAACTTAGAAAGTGAAAAAACTCCCTTGATCCTGGATTGGAAGGATTAACATCGTGAAAATGACAATACTTCCCAAGACTATCTACAAATTCAATGCAATACCTATCAATATTTCAATCTCACTCTTCAAGGAAATAGAAGAGGCAATCCAAAAAGTCATATGGAATGATAAAAGGCAATGAATAGCATAAACATCCTGAATAGAAAGAACAGTGCTGGAGTAATATCAATACCAAATTTCAAACTCTACTACAAAGCCTTAGCAAACAAAACAGCTTGGTACTGGCACAAGAACAGACCTCAGGACCAATGGAATAGAATTGAAAACCCAGAAATGAGCCTACAGACCAATAGGCACTTAATCTTTGATAAAGGAGATAAAAAATAGAATGGAAGAAAGACAGCCTCTTCAGGAAAAGTGCTGGCAAAATTGGTTAATCACTCATAGAAAACTAAAGCTATATCCTTATATATCATCCTGTACCGAATCAACTCCAAATGTATCAAAGACCTCGGAGTCAAAGCAGACACGCTGAAAACATTACAGGATGGAGTAGGACATACTGTAGGTCTCCTGTGTAGAGGTGGAAATTTTCTTAATAGACCCAGAAGCACAACAAATCAAAGAAATGTTGGATAAATGGGATTGTATGAAATTGAAGAGCTTCTACATGGCAAAGGACATAGCTAGCAAGAACAATAGAAAGCCCATTGATTGGGAGATCTTCACTAGCCATACAATAGACAAGGGTCTCATATCTAAAATATATGTGGAACTCAAAACATTAAACCCCCCAACAACAAATCCTAAAAGAAACAACTTCCCAATAAATAAGTGGACTAAAGACTTCAAGAGAAACTTCTCTGAAAAGGAAAGAAGGAAGGCCAATAGACACATGAAGAATTGCTCAACCTCCCAAGCCACAAAAGAAAAGCAAATCAAAACAACATTGAGATACCACCTCACCCCATTTAGAATGCTTATAAACGAGAACTCTAATAACAACAGATCCTGGAGGGGATGTGGCCAGAAGGGAAAATTACTGCATTGTTGGTGGGAGTGAAACTTGTTCAACCACTTTGGAGTAGTATGGAGGTTGCTCAAAAGATTCCACCTAGAACTTCCCTATGACCCAGCAATCTACCTTTTGGGCATTTACCCAAATGATCACAAACAAGACCATACTAACGCTACCAACACAACTATATTTATTGCAACATTATTTACCATAGCTAAGATATGGAATCAACCCAGATGCCTCTCAGTAGACGGATGAATTGAGAAAATGTGGTATTTAACCAAGTCCTAAATCTTAGAGAGGGAAATGGTTTGGATAGAATGATAGGAGAGAGATTACAAACAAAAAACAAGAAAAAATGGAAAAAAAATTCAAATTTAAGTAGTGAAACACTTAAAAATTATGTAAGTTTAAACAAATGATATTGAGAGAAGAAAAGAATAAGATGAAAAGAAGGGATGGATTGAAAGGAGAAATGAAAACTAAAAAAGAAAAATTCTTAAAATTAGTTACTTGAAAATTATATACATATAAAGAGATAATACTGCTATTAAAAATTTAAGCCTAAGAGGTTGTGAATTGAGTAATAAATTTCTGGATTAAGTGTGTACACAATGGGGTATAAGGTCTAATAATCGACAACGGGTATATATCTGGGAATGAGCCAAACAACAATTCAGTCACGCAAAAAAAGAAACAGAAAAAAATGAAAAGAATACTTAAAAAGGACGAAAAATTCAGAGGAGAAAAAAAGCACACAAACACACACACACACACACACATACACACACACACACACACACACACACACACACATATACACCTAAAATAAACATTATGGGAAGAAAATAAGATTAATAGAAACCAATTTTAAAAACTAAATATTTTTAAAAAGTTTCATATCAGAGTTCTTTGATTTCAACAATGAGATGTACAATTTATTATGTTGAAAACGAACTTAACAACTTTGGTGAGGGGTGGGAGAGGATCGGATAGGGGGAAGGGAGAAGTATGGGAAGGGATGGGAAGGGGAAACAAAAAGGAGGCAAAAATGCTTCATAAGAAATATACTCGTTATCTTGCCCATGTAATTGTAACTCCTCTGTACTGTATTCTCACAATAAAAAATAAAATTAAATTTACAAAAGAGTTCTTTGATTATTTGGGGGGGGATGGGAGCAATGGGACGATTGTGTATCTCCCGTGTCCATAAACAGTCTCTTGCTGGAGTCTCTGGTCTGCTTGTGGTGTTTGGTGTTTTCCTGTGGCTTGATTATTTTCTTAAGTCAGTTTGTTTGAGCAGGCAGAAAAATGCTTTGCCTAACCCATTGTTTTGTGATCCTCCTCCCAGGCTAGTTCAGTGGGAGGTAGATTTGCTTTGAGTATCCCAAAAGAGGGAGATGGGAGTTTCCTCTAGTTTGGAGATGCTGTGATAAGACTAGGTTATGGGTAGAGTTGAGGCCTTTCACTAATCAGTAGCTTTTCCTTGCTGGGCTAGATCCTGAGACTCTCAGAAAGCCCAGCATAGAGCCATTCTCAGGGTTTATGTTTACTGAGTTTTAATTGTTTGTCTAGGCTGCTGTAGGGAGGGTCAGCCTCTTGCTCTGTTTACCCAGTGATGAAAGTCACTATTCAGGGGGCAGATTTTTCTCTGTCTGGGTTGGTTGACTTTCCCCTGGGTGGAGCTGAGCCTGGCAGGTCAGGGCAGGTTCCTGTGACCTGCTAAATGACTCTTTTGTTTTCTTCCAAGGCCTGAGTTGGAGCTAGTTGCTCAGCTGGGCCTTTGTTAGTATCAAAGACAGAGATCTCCAGTGGTAGGGGACTTCCTTCCCTCCTCTGCTCCCTGAGAAAAAATGAGCAGATCAGGGTTCTACTCATGCCAGAGGCTTGTTCCTGGGCAGTTTCTGGTCTGTGGTCTGCAGGATGAAGATATCTGCTCCTTGTCAGTTCTTGCTTGTGTTGGGTAGAATCTGCTTGCCCACCACATCTGGCGCATTTGTCCCAGATTCTCTCTGTAGTTATGGCTTCTACGAGTGTCTCTGCTACCAACTCTGCCACTGCAGCAATGGCTAGCTGCATGTGTTCAGATCTGTTTCCTTGCTTGGATTTTCCCTCTCTGTCCAAACTCTCTGTATTGAGATGACACATTTGGTGTGACTCTGTAGCCTAAGACTGTTCACTGGAATAATATAATGCTTTCTATGGGAGAACTTGTTTAGCCTTCAGCTTCTCCTCTGCCATCATAATTTTCTTAGGAGTGTTTTTTTTTAGGGAAAAATGACTTTGGTGTTTATATTTTGTGTTGGCATAAAATGAGCCCACTATTGTCTTAATTTAATAAAATAAAATTCTCTGGCTGGGTACCAGAGGCTCATGCTTGTAATCCTAGCAACTCAGGAGGCTGAGATATGAGAATCTATGTTCAAAGACAATCAGGGCAGGAAAGTCTGTGAGACTCTTATCTCCAATAAGCCAATAGAAAACCAGAAGTGACGCTGTGGCTCAAGCGGTAGAGTGCTCACCTTGAGCTGAAGAGTGTAGGACCAGCGCCGAGGCCCAGAGTTCAAGCCCCATGACCAACCAATTAAACAAAACAAAACAACAACAACAAAAATACAAAAACTCTCTGATTCTATGACAGCATAAATTGTGTGGGGAATGGTTAAGACCAGGTTGCCATTCTAAAAAATATATATCACCCCCCAAAAAAGAGGAACAATAGGAAATATATAGCACGAAACTTATAAATCTTAATGGACGAACAGTCTGTTAGTTTGTTTTAACTTTTTATCAAAAATGAAAGTAATACTTGATAATATTTTATTAAGGCATTTAAATTTCTTTGACCTTGACATTTAAGATTCAGTTTAAAAAGAAATTCAATGGGTGACAGTATTTTCTCCTTACTTTTCCAAAGAAATGATTATTTCAACTGTATAGTGTATAGTGCAATATAACCAGAAAGCATTTGCTAAAGAAAAAAAATCCCCATTCTTTGTTTTGCTTGTCTGTATTTAAAGCTACATATCACATCTTACCCACCCTATTGTCTGTCTTCTCATTTGAAACATTTCAGTAAATGTGTCAGCCAGCAGTTTTATAAAATAGCATGCTTTCATTCATTGTGCTTTCCAAAATATATCTAACAAATGCCAACAACAAAACACAACTTAAAACATCTGTGGATTTTTCTAATTATGGTGCAAAGTAATCACTTTCCATAATCCTTAGAACCAGCTCTTCACAGGCATTAAATTCTCTTTCACTTCCATGCTTTAGAAAAGCAGCATGTAACAATGGTGTACTTGTTAATTTGTTCACCGCATCTGGTTTGTTTACAGCAAGGACTGTCTTCATGGAAGATGGTAATAGATGAGTTGTGCAATTATGTAGTTTAAAAGGGCTCTGAGTTGGGGATAAAGAATATCCATTTATGTGCCTAAATATTTAAATTAAATCCTTTAATGTATACTCCTTCAATTTTCTGTCTAAGATGTTTTACAATCTAGGTATTTTTAAAAGAAATATTGTACGTTGTTTCCTTGGTGACAACGTAATTGGAAGACTTAAAATTTTCCTATACCATGGCCATCTGAAATGAAATGGATGTACTTAGGTTAGCATAAAGAAATTTTGGGACAGCATTAATGTTTGAATCTTCGACGGGATTTCATTGGGAATTGTGACAGGCTTTCAAAGTAAGAGAAGAAAAACAAAAGACCATACTAATAGTTTTATCTGCCACATCGTTTTATTAGTTTATTCAAACACACACATATAAACACACAGATACACATTATGAAGACCCAGTCAGTCTGCAAGAAAATATTTTAATAGGAATTCCATTAAATATTTAGTCTACTGAGATCTGATTAGAATTTGTTGAAATATCTAGTGGCTTCCACCCCTGGACAAGTTATTATCATTGTTGAGATGTTGCCATTTGATTTTAGAATGCCCCAGGAAGACCTATGTATTTAAGAGAAATGACATTCCAATTTCTCCCAGACTGTGGAGTTCTTCTGGAGATTAAGTTCTTTAGAGTGAAACACATGGGAAAATAGACTCTCATCTTCTTTCTTCTTTTATCTTTTAATCATTCTCTTGACATACTCCCCTCCTTGACATTGTCTTGGCACTGGCCCCCAAAGCAATAAAACCAGCTGAACATACACTGAAACATTCAATCTTGTAAATCTGAGTAAGCCTTTCTCCTTAATAAATGGACAATATCACTTATTTTGGTAGTTTATAAAGCTAAACCAACGTTCTAGTCTTTCTAACAATGTAGAGTATATTAAAATATGCTTCATTATAAAATATCTAACTCCATGTTGTATATTGTGTTTTTTTATTCTGTTGATCCTAGTGCTTATAATCAGGACCTAACTGTAAAACTGTTTGCAATAAATAATCACTTTACTTTTATGATTCCATAATTTAACTTGTTTTCCTACAAATTTATAGAATAGTGTAGCTATGGAAAATCAATAAATATTGAATTTTGATATAGGATTACCTATCACTGTAAGTGTTCTCAAAATTTATCTACACTGAAATGATTGCCATTGATATCTTTCTCAAGATTCCAAATGTTTATACTTTCAGCTGACCTTTTACAAAACTCATACCCCAAACATAATTTTTAGTTTGTTCATGCAATCATAGGAACATAAATATATGGCACAAAATGTTAATTAACTTTATCTGCTATCATTAATGGAGTATACCTAATAGAATTAAGTATATACCCTCAGGGAAATAAGATACTTCCTTCTAAATCCGGACTTGCAGGCAGACAGAGAGACACCCACCCCCACCCCCACACCCATCCCCACCCCCACCCCCACCAAACACACACTTACCACTCTGACTCAGGTTAGGTTCCAGACATTGGGTAACAGACAATGATCTATTAATGAAACTATCTTGTCCAGATATAAAATACATTCATAATTCCACACATATAAAAACACCAGATCATTCAAAATAATGAAAATATAAAACAGAACCACCCCACTATGGGCCATCTACTGGCTGATTTCATTCATTCATGTCGATGCATTTTTTCATATCATAATTAAAAATCTTTTTTTATCTGTCTGATTAGCAGATAATATATTAACATATAAGAGAAAATGTAGGTAAAATTACTTTTTGCATATGAAATAATGACATTTCTGAGGACAAAACATGCCTGATTTTCAGTTTGGTTGCCCAAATGGAACTATTAGACCTTTTGAATATTTAACTTTAAATCTGAACCTTCTAATTTCACTAGGATTTGAATTGTGTTACTTACAACATCAATGTAAAATAAAAGCATTACTAAATAGAAAGAAAATTATAAGTTTATCACACCTTAATCCCTGAATTGACTTTGTTATAAAAACAATTACATTTCTGTAACATCATAAACATCCTGAAACAAACTATGAGGTATGGAAACAGAAGAGTCCGTTTTCTGTTTAGTGTATGTTGTTGTTATTTATAGTTTGAGATGATTCTGTCTTCTTTACCTTATGCATGGTATATTCATTCTACGTCTTCAGGAAGGTGGGGGTGGGCACAGAGCTTTAGGGAAAGGGTGAAAAAATGAAGCAGTGGAGTTCCTTGAACATTGATGAAAGTGTACTATTTAACACATGGGTGGGGAAAGAAAGGAGGGAATGGGAAAATATGAGGGAACTGAAGATATTTCATAAAAGGAAATGTACTCATTACCTGACTTATGTAATTGTAATCCCTCTATAAATCAACTTAATAACAGAGTAAATTTATTGTAAAAAGGCAAGCAAAACATTGTTTCTTAGAATCGTACGAGTATGTTTTGTTCACTGGTTTGAGCTGGTTGAGTCTATCTCTGAAAATAGCTACATTTACATTCATTGGGCGAATTTTTGAGCTACTAGTAGTTAGAAGTCAATTATGATTGTATGTTTTTCTGAGACTCTAATTCATTTATTTCTTTAATCTAATTTGTATGATTTCTATTTACCAGTTTCTGAATTGGCTTTTTCCTGTTTTTCAAGGACCTAGTGGTGCATTATTAGTGCTGATTTAAGATTCTTCTAATTTGTTGATGAACATAGTCAAAGCTATAAATTTTCCTGAGTATTTCCTGTGTTCTTGTGTCCCAGAGGAGGAAGTATTTTGTCTGTTCACTTGCACTGAATTCCATAAACGTTGGAACTTCCCTCCATATGTCTTCAGTGACTCACTCATAATTTAGCAATGTGTTATTCAGTCTCTGTGAGTTTTAGAATTTTTTGTGATGCCTTTTGATGTTGAGATCTAATTTGGTCTCGTTGTGGGCTGACAGGTTACAAGGAGTAATTTCATTTTTATTTTTGAATTTTCACAGATTTTTTTGTGATCTAAGATATGATCTATTTTGGATAACGTTCCATGAGCTGTAAGGTATAGCTTGTCAAACCAGGTGTTTGGCTTTGATTTTCTTGCTAGATTTTGACCTGGATGGCCTGTCCAGTGGTAAGAATGATGTGTTCAAGCAACCAACAATGCGTTTGGATGTATGCAAATTTTTAGGACAAGTAGTATTTGTCTGATGAATTTGAGAGATCTAGGATTCAGGGCATTGATATTTAGCCTTGTTATATCCCCCTGATGGAGACTTTCCTTTATCAACATTTAATGTCCTTTTTAGTCTCCTTTTACTTTTATAACAATTTTAATTTAAAGCCAATCTTATCTAATTAATATAACTACTCTGCCCTGTTTATGAGGTCCATTTTTAATTTGTAAAGATGATGTACAGAGGGATCCAATTACATAAGTCAAATGATGATCACATTTCTTTTTCAACAGTGTTACCTCTTCCCTCATGTTCTCCCCGTTTTTCCCTTTCAACCTCCCTCCCCCATAAGTTGTATCGTTCATTTACAAGGTAGTGTCTATTGAGTGGCACTGCTACATTTGTTCACCCTTTGTCCCACCATTTCTGTGTTTCCCCTTGCCCTTTCCAAACTTGCATATAAGACCAAAGGTGCAGAAATTAAAACAAAAAAACCAGCATCCAAATTCAGATGAAAAAAGCAAAATAATAAAAAACCTCTCATTATCATTTCTTGGAGATCAATTTGATGAACATTATTTCATATGATAATATTCATATAGCTATTGAGCCTTTGTGATCCTCTCCAAAGGGCATCCTCCTTTGATCTCACTGTGTAAATGTAATTTATCATGTCCTACTGTGTTTTAAGTTGTAGAATTAAAGGCACATTCTAATACAACAAATGAGGGAAATCGGGCAACCAATATTTCATTGAGTCTGACTTTCTTCACTTAATAGATGTTTTTTCCAAGTCTTTCCATTTCCTTATGAATGGTGTAATATCATTTTTTTCTGGGTGAATAGAGTTGCATCATACTGACGAGTTTCTTCATGGCAAAGGAAAAAGTTAGCAGGGTATATAGAAAGAGAACAGAATGGAGATTTTTACTAACTAAGCATTAGACAAGGGTTTACAGAACTAACCCATAATTACAGATCAAATAAACCCTCAAATAAACAAGAGCCCAATTAATATATGGGATAATGACTTAAGGAGAACTTCTTAGAAGAAAAGTAACAATGACAAATAGACATATCTCTCTCCATGAAAGAAATGCAAATCCAAACAACACTGAGATTCTTCTCATCCCTGTTACAATGCCATTATGAAAAAATGAACAATCACAGATACTGATAGGGATGTGGTCCAAAGGAAACTCTATTAGATTGTTGGTGGCAATGTAATCTTGTTCAACCACTTTGGAAAACACTATGGAGGTTTCTCACAGAACTGAATAGAGAGCTCCCTATGATCCAGCAATTCCACTTATTAGCATTTATCCAATAGAGCAGAAACACGACCACACTGAAGCTGCCAGCAAATCATGTTCATTGTTGCATTATTTTCTGTAGCCAACATATGGAATCAGTACAGATGCCTCTCACTGCAATAAGGGATCAAGAATTTTCTTCGTGTGTGTATATGATATATATATATATATATATATAATTTTATTGATCCTTATTTACAAGTATGTATGTATATATACATACATAATCAAATTTTGTTCATAATCAGAAAGAATAATTTTGCACCCTTTTTTTTGGGGGGGTCCAGTCGTGGGGCCTGAGCTCTGGGGCCTGGGCGCTGCCTCTCAGCTCTTCAGCTCAAGGCTAGCACTCTACCACTGAGCTAGCTTCCCAGCCCCTATTGCCCCTATTGCACTTAATAATCATATTAACTGAAATTAACTGGACCCAGAGAAAGTTAAGTTTTATGACTTTCCTTATGTTTGGTTGACAGAAGGTGCATATAAATGTAAAAGTAAACATACTGGATTATATACAAAGAGGTAAATGAATTATCTGAAGTGTCAGAGTCCATGGAAAGTGAAAATAGTATAGTTCTCTTAAAAGATTATGTCAAAACTCAACAAAATAAATACAAGTAAATGTGTACTACAAGAGAGGACAGTGGGGGGCAAGGTGAGATGAGTAGGAAATTGAAAAGGATAGAATACAGGCAAGAATCCATTGCGTACTTCCCAGAATTGAAATATACAAAGCAAAGGGTAGTGTGAAATGGGGGTGAAGATTTTGAAGTGGTAACGAAATTCCAGGTGTATACATAAAATGTTTTGTTAAATGGCAAGTAATTCCATACATAACATAATATTGAGATAAGTAAGGACTGGCTTGATTGGGAGGGGTGGATGAGAATGTTGAAAGGGTGACATTAATCAACATGCACTATATTCATAAACTGTTTCAGTGAATGACAACTCCTTTGTACAAATACTTAAACATAATAAAATATTCTTAATGTTAATTATGATAGTTGAATAAAGCGTTGAACCTCAATTCAATTCCCATTTAATAATATTTGTAAACTGGGGGTTTGGAGAATAAAGTTCAAAAAATAAAACATTATGAAGAGTTTTTTTCAAAAATTTGAAATTTAAGTCAATACTACTTTGCTTTTTGTTCTCTATTGGGCTGTTATAAGAAAATACTTCAAAGTATGTGGATTAAAAATGTCAGGACTATATTACCCATACACTAGAAACTTGAACATTGATTATAAAAATGGTTATTCAAAGTAAATCTTTGTCTTATGGGAGACTACTTTCTGGTTCATTATAACCTGTTTGCTGGACATTCACATGGCAGACTAGTTATATTGGGCTTCTTTTATCAGGATCATTATTGCAGGGTCATCTCTGAAAGACTGATCATCAGACAGGGGAATGGAATTTCAATACGTGTAATTGGAAGGAATTACAATGTCCAATACATTTTGCAACTTTTTCTTTAACTCAGTGTAGTGTATTATTTGGATATTATTTCATAGAAAATAATAACTTAAGGACAAACCTATATCGTGTAAATTATGTGAATGATTCTTCTTACAATGAGAATAATTTTAGTAATGACAAAGGGAAGTATGATTGTTTTGTGGCTCTTGAATCACATCATAGGTAATCATGTAAACATGTTCAGCCTTTCTAAGGCCCTTCTGATGTATTTGAACAATCTCCAATGAGTTAACTGCTTTCAGAAATACAGATCTCCTTATATTTTAATTGCTGTCTGATATTAAGACTCCCACAGACACCAAAATCAGAGTAGGCTAATTTCTCTGATAAAATATATAATATAATTGTTATAATTAATATAATATGAAGACTGTAATATTAATAGCATTATAAATACTAGTGTTCACATTATATAATATATTGACATACTCTGGTTACATCAATTTTAAAATATTTATAACAATGTAAGTAGTTTACAAATGGATATTTGATGATGTATAGAAAATGAGAAAAAAAATTGTGTACATCTTTACTAGAGATGCAAACAGATTCATCTGGTTATTTCTGATCCTTCTTTTGTTGGTTTCATTCATGCATGGAGAACATGCAGAGAAGTGACAATTGTAACCTTGCGTTTACAAAAGGGTAAACTTACATGAAGTTTATGTTGGGCTAAATAACAGATTTTATAAATTAAATTGGCTTTGTCCCTTCCTTCCTTCCTTCCTTCCTTCCTTCCTTCCTTCTTTCCTTCTGTCTTTCCTTCCTCCCTCCTTCCCTCCATCCCTACCTCTCTCTTTTGCTCTCCATCCCTACCTCTCTCTTTTGCTCTCTTCTTTTTACTTTCCTTCTCCTTTCCTTCTCCTCTCTTTTGCTCTCTTCTTTTTTCTTTCCTTCTCCTTTCTTTCCTCCTTTCTTTCTTTTTCTCTCTTTCTTTCTCTCTTTCTTTCTTTTCTTCTATTCTTCCTTTCTTTCTTTTACACATAATATTTCTTAAGTGTATACATAAAATACCAATGTGTTATGAGTAATTATAAATATTAACTAGACTAATATTAATTTTAATGACCTATGTTATATCTTAAAGCAAATTGTACTAAAAACCACTTCATAAAAGTTGCAGGATATGAAACAAGCATGTGTGTGCTTGTGGGTGTGTGTTATTCTTGTGATTTGAACTCAAGGCCTATACCTTAGTTTTTTTCACTCAAGGATAGTGTCCTAACGTTTGATCCACAACTCCACTCTGGCTTTCTTTGTGTGTGTGTGTGTGTGTATGTGTGTGTGTGTGTGTTTGTGTGTGATTAATTGAGATGTGTCTCACAAACTTTCTTGCCAAAGCTGGCTTTAGACCCCAGCTTCCTGAGTAGCAAGGGTTATAACCTTGAGACACTCATATTCAGCATAGATGTAATATATCTAAGAATAAAATAAATTTATTATTTGAATTCTAGAGGCTCAATTTAATAAGTTAACATTTAGATATCAAATCTGAACCTGCACTGTGGAAAAATACTTTTCATTTTTATGAAAAAAATGTACACTTGAAGGTTTAAATGACAGAATCTTTGGACAAATTGAAATACTCTATTATTCAAAAGCGACAAAGGGATCATTAATCAAATTTCTCATGTAAGATAAAATCAATAGGCTCTCTCAGGATGAATGAAACTATTTGTCATTAACTTTGATTATTATCTACTGCAGTTACATGATTTTCTCTTCTTTTTACACTAAAATTTTGACATAAAAATGCAGATTCATACTTTTTTGCGTATACAGAAGTCATAGTTACTGGTCATGTATTTCTCAGGTTTGAGTACCAAGTTATTTCTGACAAAAATTGAATTTCATGTATTTTATATCAACAGTGATTTTTAGAAATTGAATCAATATTAATATGAGATAAATAAAGCAAGATACTCCATGACTTTTCCAATTATTCCTATAGACTTGAATATAACTTATTTTGGAATGATAGGAAATTCACATTATACCTACTCTCTATAGAATAATTAAGAAATAAATGATCGTGATAGCATTCATTTTTCCTTCACTAGAAAGAATGAACCTCGCTATAGACCACAAAATACTTCAATGGAAATGCCATAAAATTATGAAAAGTTCGAGTCACTATAAGTTGAATGAAATAGTCATTTTTGAAGGTCACAAAATGAAATCTCTTGAAGCTTCTTTATCTATTAAATAAAATGTATTTGCATTCAAAATATTTCATTCATCTCTCCAACAGTTGTATAACCAAACGAACTTCATGCCAAATAAGTAAATAAATATTTAGGAACAGAAGTTATCACACTTGTATAGAAATATCTACCCACCATTCTAGAAATTAAAACTGAAATCATAAAGGATTGGGATTAATAATTAGCTTTGACTATGTTGCCATAAATAGGTGGTGAACCTTTTCAAGTGCGCACATTTGTAGAGGTATGGTCACTGAGAACTTGTGATCAAAGAAGATGTTAAGATCAAAGTTTTTTCCTCCTCTTCCTTCTTTTCCTTCTCTGTCTCCTTCTCTTTTTCCTTCTCCTTCGCCCTCTTCCCCTCCTCCTCTTTCACTCTCTCCCACTCCTATTTCTCATCTTCTTTACTTTCTGTCTTCCATGAATACACATACTCCATCACATGTTCCTGACACTGTGTTCTGTGCCACCACCAATCCAAAGGAATGAGGATAAGAAACATAAACTGAAATGTATAAAATCAGATGACAAGATTAATCTTTCTCCCTTATTATTTAATTTTTAAAAATATTTTGTCATATTAATAGGAGACTGACACAGCATGCTCAATTAATATAAGGGATAGGATTTACTGGAAAAAGTCTAACATCACCCTAATTAAAATGATTTATTAAATCAATATTATATTAGGACAAATCTACTTTTAAATATCAGATATACTTCAACAAGAGGCAAAAAATTCACCTCTACGGTTTGCTATGAAAACACAGCAGAATTCAAACTGTTCCTCATGGAAATTGACTTATAAGTGGCCGTATTTTCAATTTCATAAATGATTTAAGAAGACTGAAGAACAAATTTCAACTCTAAATAAGAGATAAAATTTACTTTGTCCCTGTAAACAAACTTTGTATTCTATCTATGTTTGGTCCACAAAATGACTTGTATTCTATTTTAATCATATTTTTAATTGACTTTAAGTGGTTGCATGGGAGTTTCTGTTTGACCATGCAGTTTATGAATAGTATTTAGTGAGTTATTTTGTTTTCTTTCTTCTCTTCTGAGGTTTGAACTCTGGGTCTGGGCGCTGTGCATGACCTCCATTGGATGAACACTAGAACTCTATCACTTAAGGCAAAGCAGGACTTTTAGATTTTTCTGACATTCAATTGGGGATAAGAATCTCACAGACTTTCCTACCTGGGCTGGCTTACACCTCAATCCTCAGCATCCTGAGTATCTAGGATTACAGGCATAAGCCGTTAGTGCTATCTTAATACAATGCATCTTTTTCTTTTTGACCAGTCCTGGAGCTTGAACTCAGGGCCTTGGCAATGTCCACGGACTTCTTTTCGTCACACTGGCACTTTACGACTTCTGTCACAGTGCCAATTCCAGCTTTTTTTGTTAATGTAGAAGTGAGGAATCAAACCCAGGGCTTCACACTATTCCCCTAAGACTACCACTAAGCCACATTCCCAGTTCAATACAAAGCTGGATGACCATTATCCCTCATTCTTTTCAGTCCTATCTCATTCCTCAATTTACATAATTTTGTTGAGTATTCACTGACTTGCAATGTCATATACAGTCACTCAGAGGATATATCACAAATCATATTTTATTGAAAGTCTTATTCATCAACATATTAAACGTGCGCATCGTAGAATTCTGTGATTTTAAATTTTAAATTATCACTCAGATTCACCTATTACTGTTCTAAAATTTTTCTTAAGGTTAATGCAAATGCAATCTGTAATTCTTCGATAAAGTACAATGATTAATAGAATTTAAAGAATTGGAGTATGAATATCACCTTCAGTTCTAGAACATTTTTTCATCAAGACCCTCTCAAAGTACTCCAATATCTATTACTAGTCACTTCCTGTCATCATTTCAACCTACCCTCCACTTGACCAACCATTACTTCATAGGCTACCACTACGGCTGTGTCCATTTTAAAAAGCTCATATAATTAGAAATTGAAGTTTACTTTATCCATTCCTCCCAAGTAAAATTAGTTTCCAAACCAAGTCCATATAAATTTTTCCCAGGGATATACCATATTAATTTGTATGCATGTGTATAATTCTGTAATGACCTCAATGGGCATTTCAATATTTTATTATATGTTATTATAAAAGGTTTTCTTTTGGGGGGGAGAGGTATGGTCGTGGGGCCTGAACTCTGGGCCTGGGCGCTGTCCCTCAGCTCTTCAGCTCAAATTGAGTGCTCTACCACTTGAGGCACAGCTCCACTTCCAGCTTTTTTCTTTTGCTTATGTGGTGCTAAGGAATCAAACGCAGGGCATCATTAATGCAAGGCAAGCACTCTACCACTGAGCCACCTTCCCAGGTTTTCTTATGTATATAAGAAGGTTTTCTTATAAAAGTTTTTCTTATGTATATAATTGTACATGTATTTCGTTGGACATATGTTGAAATATATTTTATATATGAAATTATGATTCAAATTGATGGATCATAGAAGCAACTCTATGTGTAATATCTTAAATTGCCAGTATGTTTAACAAACTGACTATATCACTTTAAGTGTCAAGCACCAATACATAAGGATTCCAATTTCTACATATTGGTTGTGCACTGCTATTCTATTGTTTTTTCTATTTCCACTAATCTCTATAAGTATGCAATGTATAGGTATGGTATGATTTTTCCATATATCCTTTGGATTTTGGTATATTATTATAAAGATATGTATTTGGATTTTTTATAACATATTCAGGATAGTTAAAGCTTTTCATAGGTAGGATGGTTAAAGTTTTTCATAGGCATTAATATATTCCTTTTTCAAGTCTCTTTAAATAAATGTATATGTATACATACTATGTGCATATTCATATATTCATACATATATGTGTACATACACAAATACCTATATATGTATGCATTTATATGAATATACAGATGTGTATACGTTTATTATTATTTTCATTTTTCTGTAAGTTAGCATTTTACTTTATTTGCCAAACGTGTCCTTTATTGATTTTACTTTCTTTGATTTTATGTTAAAATGTTGTACAGAGGGGTTACAGTTACATAAGTAAGGCAATTAGTACATTACTTGTTGATCATTATTACCCCTTTCCTTCCTTGTTGTTGTCCCACTATCCCTTCCCTTCCCCAGCTCCCACATTCCTTTCTCCCCATTCTTTGCAGCATGAAATGGTAAGGTTCATTTCCAATATAGTCTTATTGGTGTCTGTGTAGCAATGGGTCATCCTGAGTCCTTGTTTCAGCATTTTGTACTTCCCTTTACCCTCCCCAGATTAGACATGTATATACAAGATGCAGGATATTAAAATCGAGTTACAGTGACAACAGGGGATATTCCATAGGGGAAAGAACATACTAAGGAAAAAACAACAACAAAAACGAATAAAATGACATTGTATATTTACAACCATAACAATAGAGACTGAACTCTCAAACATGTCCCTTATTACCAAGTTAGTTATTGCAATTCATGTCCTTACCATTTTTGGAAGTTCACTAAAATGTTTTGTGGCCTTCCATGTGGACTTATATGTTCAAATTTTCCTAAATCTCTCTACTCATAAGACACCAGCCAGCTCTCTTCTGAAGCCAAAAAGCAGCCTTCTACACCTTGGTTCCAAATCACTTGTATTTTTTCTTTGTACTAACAATACTGATTCAAGTCCTGTGCTGGTGGCTCATTTTATAATTGTAGCTACTCAGGAAGCTGAAATGAGGATCATGGTTCAAAGCCAGCCTGGGCAGAAAAAGTCCATGTGACTCTTATCTCCAATAAACCACCAGAAATCCAGAAGTGGCACTATGGCTCAAGTGGTAGAGATGTAGCCTTCAGCTGAATAGATGAGGGACAGCACCCAGGCCCAGAGTTCAAGGCCCACGACCACCACCAGCAACAACAACAACAATAAAGTGAATACTTACCCAAAAGGCAATAGCATTAAGCAGTCTTAAAGATAGGCTCAAGTCTAACATTTTTGTCTTACGTTAGATACCAAGTGCCTTCTAGTCTAATGAGCCATGAGCCCTCAGAATGTTGACCAAATTTCTTAGATTATTATTACTATAAGTATTAATATAAGTATGTATTTTCTCATCTATCTTTCATTTCACCACAAAATCTGTATTTAAACTTTATGACATACTTGAATACCAATGCCTTTGGAAGATATTTATGAATTGGTGTATATTAATTGTACAAAGAAATCTTATTGAGATATTTTACACACTCACATATTGATCAAGGGCTTGATTAACACATTTCTATCTTTCTCCATTCCCATTGCCCCTTATTTTTCGTCTGTTTTCTGTGAATTTCTTTGTGCAATCTCCACATATCATCAAAATGTATTAAAGTGTTGTTGACTCACCCTCATTGAAAATTATGCAATGCTGAATATAAAATCAAAAATCTAAGTAAATGGAGACATATACTTTTTATCGAGCAAAGATATTATTTGTCCCCACCCCCCTTTTTTGGGGTCATACATGGGGCCTGAAATCTGGGCCTGGGCACTGTTCCTCAGCTCTTCAGCTGAAAGTGAGTGCTCTATCTTTGAGCAACTGTGCCACTTCTGGTTTTATGGTAGTTAATTGGGGATAAGAGTCTCACAGACATTCATGTTCCAGCTGCCTTGAACCACAATCCTTAGATCTCAGCCTCATATCCAGCTAGTATAATAAGCATGAGCTAACAGTGCCCAGGTTCACAGTTTTATGTATAAGTTTATAAAAATTTCTAAAAACACCTGGCCATCACACTTGGACTCATTGACAAAGGAAAATAAACTGGAATATATTTCTCTGTCCAATATGAAAGCTGTTAGTATAAAATTGTTATATTTGTAGAGGAAAGATTATACAGCTCAATGTGTCTGTAGGACACCAGATTAGAGCCACATAATTATTATCAAGGAATATTTAATAAGAGTGTAAAACCAAACACTTGTAGAGTGACATTCTCTTTAATAAGTGGTGATAGGTTATACAATATTGGGGAGAATTAAAAAGTGAACATTGACTTAAAATAACAATTTATTCCAATATTAACTTCACGCAGGATTTGAAGGTGGCATATAAATCAAAAAAGAGTGATGTAAATGTATAACAAAGGAAGATGCCTTGACAATTTTGGAGATGAAACATACTTAAATTTGGCATTAAAATTATAGGAAAGGAAAACTCAAAAATGTATAAAATAATTTAGTCTGTGAAAGCTCATATGCAAGTAGTGAATAGAAGTTGGGAGCAGGGGACTCATGTATCTCAACCTAACTACTTGGTAGGCTGTGTTGTGAGTATTGCTGTTTGATGGCAGCCCACAAAATAAATTCCCTGAAAATCTTATCTCTGATTAATCAGCAAAAAAGCCAGAAGTGAGGCATGACTGAAATGGTAAATTGTTAACAAATTGCAACTAATCTCAGGGACCCTGTGTTCATGTCCCAGGACCATACATACAAGTACAAAACTTATAGTAGTAATACTAATAATAGTGATGATGATGATGATGATGATTGTAGGGCAAATGGGCCTCAAAGATGGAACTGAAAGGGAGTTGAGTGGGCAGAGCCCAATTTGCTTTAAGTTCAGTACATAACCAGCCCGTGGACGCTTAGGTCCATGATAGGTGTGACCTTGAGAGTGATTGGTTCCTCTTCCTCACTTGCCATGCCACCTGCTCTTTTTTGCTTTAAAAAGGGCTGCTCTGTGTTAATAAACGAGTTTCTTCCCGCTTGACTTGACTTCCTGATGTTGATGAAGTGTACCCATAGTCAAGGATTAAATATTTGCAAACCTTATACCTAAAGAATGCCTCAAATTAGACTCTACATAGAACTCTCAAAAACTAATCTTAAAAAGAACATCAATTAGAAACTAGCCAAATACATCTTGTGAAAAATAAGCCCAAGAATGGAATCATCAGTCATCAAATAAATGCACATTAAAACAAAAATGACATCATAAAACATGTATGAGAATTACTGCACATAATACAATATTGACCATATTAAATGCTATCAAATAACAGAGAAACTGGATGCTGGCAGGAATCTCAAATGGGAAAGCCACTTCTGAAAACATTTTGACAGGTTCCTAGAATATGAAATATGCAACCACCTAGAGTATAGCACAGGAGTTGAGCTCTTCAGGCTTTGTCTCAAAAAAATGAACTGTAACATTCACCCAAAGGCCAAATCACAGAGGATTATAGCAGCATTATTTCCTCTAGTTAATGAAATGGAAATCAATTCAGCTTTCTTCAGGCGAATTGGAAACGAATTGTGCTACATTCTCTAATAATAGAACCAAAAGGCTAATCAAGTGAATACAACACAATATTAAGGCATACAACAACAGGGAATAATCTACCATAGATTTGAAGGCAATCTTAAAAGCTTATTTATTGCATAATCTAGAAGTCGGAGAAAAAAATGTTTTGGTTTCCAGGATGAAACAGGTTTGGGATGGGACCAAGAGAAGTAGTGGGTTTAATTATAAAAGGGAAGCATGAGACATACTTATTTTTGGTAAAGAAACGTGTCTGTAACTATTCATATAGAGTTGATTAAATTCTATTGAACTTAATTTGTGCAAAAATCATTAAAACAATTGAAGTCTGCATAGTACTTGTGAAATATTAATATCCTACTTTTAATGTCATACTATAAATATTTAAAGAAACTGAAAAAAAACTATTCAAGGAATTTCTCTATGTTCTTCTTATCACATCATAAATATCCATACTAACCTCAATTGAATTTAATGATATATAGAAAATAGAAGTCAATATTGAATGTTTACAATGAAAAAGAATATGGGTCCAAGCTTTAGAAGGACTACACCATGCTAATTAGAAGGCAGAGATTTAGAAGACTGATATCCAGGTCCAGTACTGACCAAAAATTTTTGTGAGAAAGTACAAAAAAAAAGAAAGATATAGGGTAATTTCCCTGTTATCTCTCATTTGTGGAAGCCACAGGTAAGAGATTATTGCTCAAGGGAGGCTTGGCCAAAAAGTAATGCCTCATCTGAAAAATAATCTAAAGTGGTCATAGCCTTAGCAACTTCAAACACCAATAGTGCCAAAGGAAAGAAGAAAAGAAGAAAACAGGAAAGGAAAAGACAGGAGAGAAAAGAAAAACTTTTTCTTTTTCATTCTTGTAGTTTCATGTCATTGGATACAAGAATTGAGGGTATTTTGTTTACTTTTTTAAGATTCAGGCCTTTCTAATATGAAAGCATTTATTTCAAGTAATTATTTTATTATTACTATTTATTAACTTATTATTAGGTCTTCTAGGAGATTGAACCAATGGCTTTGTATATATTAGTCTAGTCCTACAACTGAGCTTTACCCCAGCTCTGTTGTATAGTTTAGATAATTGTTTATGAGTTCTTCAATTGATAGCTACTCTACTTTTCATCTTATCTTTTCTCTCCCATATTTTCCTCTATATATTATAGTTTATGTGTTCAAAACTTTCCTCAATTTTATCTTCTAAACTTAGAATTTTGCTTTTCAGTTTCCAGAGAAGTCAATTTCCTCAGGAATGTGGTAATGCCATTCTGTTCAATAGAAGCACATATTTCCATCAATAGAACAGAATTGAAGACCCAGAAATGAATCCACTCCTATAGGCACATAATCTTTGATAAGGGAGCCAGAAACACAGGATGGAAGAAAGACAAATTCTTCAAAAACTTCTGCTGATGGAATTGTCTGTACACAGAAAACTGAAGTTAGATCCTTATATATCCTCATGCACCAGAATCGATTCCAAATGGATTGAAGACCCTAATGTAAGTCCAGATACCTTACAATTTTACAGGAAGAGTTAGGGGAAACACGAGGACTCCTTGGGACAGGTCAAAACTTCCAAAGTAAGGCTGGATAAATGGGATTACATCAAACCAAATCAATCATTTGTCAAACTCAAAAGACACGAAGAAAAGAGAGATAGTGTAGCACAGATTTATTAGGGAGCAAACCTACAGATGAGAGCCTCAGCCAATGGTAAACCTTTAATCACTTTTCGAACTAGGATACTTATAGTGAGTTTAGATGAATATAATAGTTTTATGGTGGGGATTAGTAAGAAAACAACCAATACAAAGACAGAGATAGCATGTGAAAAGAGTTGTAGCTGGAGAAAGGGAGAGATGGAGGCCGTGCTGTCTAGTTCAAAGCCTTGGCTTAGTGCCAGCTTTGTAAGGTATAGGTGCACAAAGGAAAGTGGGTACAACAGGACTGGTTATTAACAAAAGCCTCACATAAGTCTGAAGCGTCAAAATAAAGACCCCAGTCAGTGTGGACCAAACAGTATCTAATATGAGGTTTTATTTAAATTAACAAGCACAATTTTAGATTTTTGCAGAGTGGGATGGTGCATAGTCAGTCACAGGTAATGTCTGCTCTGTCAGGTAATCCAATCTACTCTTTTACGAGTTACCCAGTAGCCAGGTTTCAACACAAATAAGTACAATGAGATTGTACAAATGAGACTGTGATTTTTCCCTCTCCTGAATCAAAATTCTGTCAAATGATTTCTGTCTTACAGGTGTTTATGCAATATTTCTCATGATCTTTTCTACTATTTTGTCTTCATTATTGATGTTCATACTACTTTTCATTGTTGTCTTGCATGTCTATGCCATTTTTAGGGCTTGAACTCAATGTTTACTTGTCTTCCTTGTACTTTTTGCTCATGGCTGATCACAATCTATCCTTTGACCCACATCCTCATCTTCTCCTTCTTGCTGGACAATTGGAGATAAGTTTTTACATTTTGTCTGTTTAGACTGACATTGAACCAAAATCTTCACGTTTTAGCCTTCTGAGTTTCTAGGATTCTACACATGAGCCACCAACAGCAAGCTTTGCTTTACTGTAATTTTAGTTATGTGGTAGAAGAAAGTGGAAGCATATTTGTGTTAAATGTGCAATTTTCAAGTACAAGTTGGAATCAACTTCATATAATGTAACAGTTATCAACTTTAACAGTTAAATCAATGAATAGTTCACATTCCTAGAGAAATATAATTGAAAACAAAAGGCATAATTGTTTTCCTAAAACAAGTAATGGAACCATGAACTTCTCTCACCATACAATTCATGTTTTCTATGAGTTTAATTAGCAGACTTTCAATACTAAAATTAAATATATTATTTGTATACCATAAGGACCAAAGTGATTATAGTTAAGAATAGATATTTCATCATAGCCAAAAGATAACTTTTTGAGCATGCTCACTAAAAAGAAATGTTACATACAGAAACTAATGGATATGATATAGCTTGATCATGACACAACATATAAATGAATGGGATTACCACTCCATACTTCATAAATGTGTAAAAAATAATTATGTAGCTAGGTGCCAGTGGTTCATGCTTGTAATCCTTGTTACTAAGGAGTCTGATGGCTGAGAATCATGGTTCAAAGCCAGCCTAGGCAGTAAAGTCCGTGAGACTATTTGTTTTTTTTTTTATTTTGGTTTATCGTCGGGCTTGAACTCTGGGCCTGGGCACTGTCCCTACCCTCTAGAGCTCAAGGTGAGCATTCTACCACTTGAGCCACAGCACCACTTCCGGTTTTCTGGTGGTTTTATTGGAGACAAGAGTCTCACAGACTTTCCTGCCCCAGCTGGCTTTGAACTGCAATCCTCAGACCTCAGCCTCTAGAGTAACTAGGATTACAGCCGTGAGCCACTGGTGCCGGCTCCTTGAGACTATCATCAATGAGCCACCGGAAAACTGGCAGTGGCTCAAGTGGTAGAGCACTAGATTTGAGGTCAAGAGCTGAGGGACAACGTCCAGGCCCAGATTTCAAGACCCATGACCGACAAATTTTAAAAATAAACTGTTAAAAATAAACAAATATTTTGGCATAAATATTAAAGTATAATTCTAAAAATTTTTAATTCCTCACTAGATATAATAGTTTATATAAATGACGAGAAGTGTTTTCTGGTTTTGGTAACCATTGAATCAATTTTGTAAGTCACACATTTCTCAATCAATTCATATTTATGTATTCATACACTTATATGCCATAAGTATAATTAAGTGATAAGTAATAGGCAGTGCTGTTTTAGGAATCTCCCTTGGCTTTCTAACATTAACCTTCCTACGCTAAAATCAATATGCCCTCCATCCTTGTCAGAGATTTCATTGACAGTAAAGTTACTCATCTCATTGGAGCAGAAAAGTATAAGCCATAATTATCGTTTGTAATAACTGTCCCATTTACATGCATTTCACTTAGTTTAAGAACCATGGCAGTAATAGCAAAATGTTTTCTGAGCTTTTCAGTCTCTTAAGAGATGAAAATCTTTAATTATATATCTATTTTTTTCTGCCTAACGTCCTATATCTTAGAAATATCTTTTTGTGTAATACTTTTTTCCTGATTAGAAGACTGGAACAAAGGCAATAATGAAAATAGCCAAGGAAAATACTTGGAAACAATTTAAAAAGCAATGGCAGACAGGCCTGTTTTCATCGGTTCCAATGAGAATATACATTAAAATATGTTTTTGTTATTTAAAGTGCAATAATTTAAGTTTAATTAGCAGTGAAGAAGGGAACAGAAAACTGTGTTTGAAGACAGCTTGACTTTGAAAAATTCAACAAAAGCATAATGGATTTTCTTGTTTTTCTATAGAGTTGCCAAAATAATAGAGAGCAACACCCAAAGGCAGGAAAACACCTAAGCCAAAGCAGTAAACTTTTGTCTAAAAAATAATTGTGAATGTCTTACTCTTTCAAAGTCAGGCTTGCAAGGAGGAAAACTGTATTTGCCTTAGTGTGAACAATAAAAAATATAAATATGCTTTATTAATGTTTTACATATAATGACTAGGACTTCTCATGTTGGAGAAGAGGAAGGGTATGAAAAATTTCAAAATTGTTTGACTATTCCCCAAGAGCATTCTTATTTATCACCTATGGCAACGGAAGTAGCCTTGGTTACTCTTAGCATCATGCTTGTTTATATTTAGAAGCATTATTTGTTGCTGGGTTATAAGCTGCAAAACCTTAAGTAGGAATAGAGTCATTTCCTCAGAGAGGAAAGTTGCTGTGTAAACAAACCTAAAATATCAAAGACATAGCATAGTGGAAACTATTTTCCAGCTATATCACAATCCGTAGGTATAGATTTTGTTTCCCATTGTTCCACGGAAACAATTTTTTTATCTTCTTTTTCACCATCTAGTGATCCTATACAATCCTATACCATCCTGGGATTGCTGTAACTTTACTGGATTCTCTAATTTCTGTTGGAAAGTTAGGAAAGATAGAAAATTGTGTTCTGTTACTGTTTTACCTTATGTTTTATTACTTTAGAAACTGTAACTCAAATGACATAAATTATCTTTATAATATTAGGAGACAGATTTCATGTCCATATTCTAACCCTAGCCTTCTACACAACTTTGGTACTTAGTGATCCCCAAATGTGAAAATAAATATAGGGAGCATCTTATTTAAATATTGTTGAGAATTTCAAGACTTCCTTTATATAAGGCCCTTAGAAGTATGTACAGCATACATGTGAACAAAGCACGTGACAACAGGCAAATATGACTAAGTTTCCCCAAAAGGATCTATGAAGTTAATAGTTATCTTCCCAAGCAGATTAAAAAATTCTTCCAAAATGATTCAGTGCACCTACATTTGGGGAATTATTTAAGTTATGGCTTCTTTGTTAGACATATTCTTTTCTTTTAAAAATTGTCAAATATTAGCTTTATAATAAACTTCATCTAGTATTTCTTGGTTCAAAACAGAAATCTTGATACAGTTGATGTCACATGGCTTTCTTACTTTCTCAGTTCAAAGCCAACCCAGACAGGAAAGTCCGTCACATTCTTATCTGTAACTAAACACCAAAAACGCCAGAAGTGGAATTTTGGCTCAAGCAATAGAGTACTAGCTTTGGGAGAAGTTGGCCAGGGAAGACATTTGTTCAGGGACATGGTCCAGCCTCTAAGTTCAAGCTCCAGAACAAGGACAAACTAAACATACCAACAAGCAAAAAAAAAAAAAAAAAACCGCACATATTTCTTAGGGACCATCCTTAAAGCACTGGTTTGAGAATGGGCTCCTTTTGCTGATCATACTCACTGGATCCTGTTTTTTGGAATACTAATTGCGCTGGAGAATTCAGGACAAGACTAAAGGAATTAATAAGTGACTCCTGCAACAACAGAATCATCTCAGTAGTGAAATATCCATACATAAGACAATTTAAAACCTCCAAGTCTTTGTATCCTTGCAATAGAACACTTTTAAAAACAATGTAATTTCCTTTTATTTTATGCTGGCCTTCAAATGGCACATTGTTTCCTTTTGTAATACATTTTGTAATACATTCAAGAAGAAGTTTACAGACAATTTTTAAATAAATAAACAACACACTCAAAAAAAGTTAAGGACAGATTTTCCTTCAAGCCTTGGATTCTATTTTTTTCTAACAATGAATATATATATATATATATATATATAGTGAAAATACTGTACAGAGGGGTTACAATTACATGGGCAAGATAATGAGTACATTATTTTATCCAGCATTGTAGCCTACTCCTTGGTTTCCCATTCCCATTCCTTCCCATCTCCCCTTTCTCCCCCTCATCCACTCCTCCTCCCCCCACCAAGATAGTTGTAAACTTCGTTTTTGACATAACAACTTGTACATCTCATTCTTGCAATGGGTCCACCTGTATCCCTATTTAAATGATTTGTTTTTTTCCCTTCCCCTCCACAAATTATACCGACATCAAATATAGTGAAAGCAGGGGCTATTGTTATGCCATGGGGAAAGGATATACAAAGAAACAAGGAAATCATCTTATAAGTGTGTTAGAAAAAAATCACATGAAAGAAAAAAAACATTCGAATACATATCTTAGGGTTCATTTCCCTAACATCAACTTATCTGACCTTTTCTGTTTGACTCAGACATATACTAGTTATTGCAAACAAGGAAAACCATGGAACCTATGTGTCTTTGGGCGTGGCTTACTTCATTAAATATAATTTTTCAAGTCTTTCCATTTCCTAACAACTGGGGCAATGTCATTATTTCTGAAGGAGGCATAGGATTCCATTCTGTATATATACCACATTTTCTTGATCCATTCATCTACTGAGGGGCATCTGGGTTGGTTCCATAACTTAGCTGTGGTAAATAAGGCTGCAATAAACATAGTTGTGCTGGTACATCTAGTGTGGCCTTGTTTGTGAACATTTGGGTAAATGCCCAAAAGTGGGATTGCTGAGTCTTAGGGGAGCTCTATGTGGAGTCTTTTGAGGAACCTACATACTGCTTTCCAAAGTGGTTGAACAGGTTTACACTCCCACCAACAATGCAGTATGGTTTCCTCTGTCCACATCCCTCCAGCATCTGTTGTTTTTAGAGTTCTTAATTATAGCCCTTCTTACTGGAGTGAGGTGATATCTCAATGTTGTTTTGGTTCGCATTTCTTTTATTTCTAGGGAGGTTGAGCATTTCTTCATATGTCTTTTGGCAATCGTTCTTTCCTTTTCAGAGAAGGTTCTCTTTAAGTCTTTAGTCCCCTTATTTATTGGGCAGTTGTTTCTTTGAAGATTTGTTTTGGGGGGATTTAATTTTTTGAGTTACAGGTATATTTTAGATATTAGGCCCTTGTCCGTTGTGTGGCTACTGAAGACCTTCTCCCAATCTGTGGGCTTTCAATTGATCTTCCTAGCTATGTCCTTTGCCATGCAGAAGCTCTGCAATTTCATGCAGTCCCATTTGTCCAACCTTTCTTTGATTTGTTGTTTTTCGGGGTCTCTAATAAGAAAATGGCCTGTGCCAAGGTGAACTAGTGTTTCTCCTATTCCATCACATAATGTTTTCAGGGTGTCTGCTTTGACTCCGTGGTCTTTGATCCATTTGGAGTTGATTCTGGTACAGGATGATATATAAGGATATAGTTTTAGTTTTGACAGCACCATTTTGACAGCACCATTTACAGAAGAGGGTGTCTTTCTTCTATTCTATTTTTTTAGCTTCCTTATCGAAGATTAGATGACTATAGGTCTTTAGGTTTCATTTCTGGGTTTTCGATTCTATTCAATTGGTCCTGAGGTCTGTTCTTATGCCAGTACCTAGCAGTTTTGATTACTATGGCCTTGTAGTTGAATTCAAATTTGGTATTCATATTCCTCCAGCACTGTTCTTTCTGTTAAGGATCGTTTTAGCAATTCAGGGTCTTTTTTTGTTCCATATGAATATTTGGATTGCCTCTTCTATTGTCTTGTTTAATGAGGTTGGAATACTGATGGGTATCACATTGAATTTGTAGATAGCCTTGGGAAATATTGCCAATTTCACAATGTTGATCTTTCCAATCCAGGAGCTTGGGAGTTTTTGCCACTTTCTCAGTTCTGTTTTGATTTCCTTTTTCAAGTTTTTAAGTCTTCATCATAGAGGTCTTTCACTTCTTTGGTTAAGTTAATTTCTAGGTATTTTATTTTTTGTTGGGCTATACTGAATGGAGTTTCTTTCCTAATTTCAGCCAAACTTTTCTCATTGTTTGCATACAGAAAAGCCATTGATTTTTGAAGGTTAAATTTATGCCATGCTACTTTGCCAAAATTTTGAATCATCTTGAGTAATTTTGGAGTGGATTCTGTGGGATTCTTTAAATACAAGATCATGTCATCTGCAAAGAGGGAGAGTTTTACTTCTTCTTTCCCTATTTGGATCCCTCTAATGCTTGCATTTTGTCTTATTGCTATAGGTAGGCATTCCAATACTAGATTGAATAGAAATGTAGAGAGTGGACATCCTTGCCTCATTCCTGATTTAAGAGGAAATGGCTTTAGTTTTTCACCATCAAGTATAATACTGGCTGTAGGTTTGTCCTATACAGCCTTTATTATATTGAGGAATGTTCCATGGATTCCTAGTTTTTTTCCAGAACCTTTACATAAAGGGGTGTTGGATCTTGTCAAATGATTTTTCTGTATCTACTGAGATAACCTTGTGGTTCTCGTCCTTGCTCCAGTTGATGTGATGAATTATATTAATTGATTTGCGTATATTGAACCAGTTTTGCATCCTTGAAAGAATCGTGTTTGATCGTGGTGCATGATTTTTTGGATGAATTTTTGAAGACAATTGGCCAAAATTTTGTTGAGAAGTTTTGCATCAATGTTCATCAAAGAAGTGGGTCTATAGTTCTCTTTCTTTGAGGAGTCCCGGCCTGGTTTTGGGATGAGGTTTATGACGGCTTCAAAGAATGTGTTCGGTTGTGAACTTTCTCTTTCCATTTCATTGAAGAGTTGGAGGAGTATTGGTGTGAGCTCTGCTTTGAAGGCCTTATAAATTCTGCTGTAAAACCATCTGGTCCTGGGCTTTTCTTAGATGGGAGGTCTCTTATTTCTGTTTCTTTTTCAATGCTTGTTATGGGCCCCTTAAGATGTTTTAACTTATCTTGGTTTAGTTTTGGCATGTCAGTATTTGCTAGGAAAAGGTCTATTTCTGCCAAGTTCTCACAATTATTAGCATAAAGTTTTGAGAAGTATTCTCTTATAATGTTCTGAATCTTGGTTGTTTCTATGGTGATGTGTCCATTCTCATCTCTGAGTTTATTTATTTGGGTGTGTTCTCTTCTTTTTCTGTTAAGATTTGCTAAGGGTCTGTCAATTTTGATAATTTTTTCAAAGAACCAACTTTTTGTTTTGTGCTTCTTTCTATGGTTTTTTGGGATTCTAATTTATTTAATTCTGATTTAATTTTAATTATTTCTTTCCATCTATTGTATTGATGTTTATCTTGCTGCTCTTTTTCAAGGAATCTCAGATGTCTAGTTAAATTGTTGGCTTCAGATCTCTCCAATTTGTTGCTGTAGGAATTCAGAGCTATAAACTTGCCTCTGAGAACTGACTTTGCTGTGTCCCAGAGGAGCTGATAATTTGTGTGTTCATTTTTGTTGAATATTATGAATATTTGAAGTTCATTTCTATTCTCTTCCATGACCCAATCGTGATTCAGCAGTTTATTCTTCAACCTCCATGTGATACAGGAATTTCTTTGCTGGCTTTTGTTGTTGAATTCTAATTTTATTCCCTTGTGGTCTGAGAGAATGCAAGGTATAACTTCAAAGTATCTGAATTTGGACAATGGATTCTTTTCTTGTATAGCAAAAAGGAACACACACATTAACTTGCACTTTGTCGTGTCTCTATGTTCTATTCCTCTTTTGGGATCCGTTTCCACCCGCAGTAAAAGTTCCTTCTACGTCCAGTAACAATCTACAGCAGTGCTTGAGGTAAAATGAATGTTTTCAAGCTTCATTGAACTAGCACAAAGACATCTTCGCAGATGAGGTAACACGCCTTTCAGAGACAACTTAGTAAATACAAAATATAAAATTTAAATGGCTTATAAAAACATTATTCATGTACATATGGACATATAAGATAATATTAAGTCAAATGAACCCCAAGATAGGGAAACAACTTGTTTGTTCTTTATTGCAATTGTTTTTAATGTATCTAAAATGTACTATGTTATTTTTTCGTTTCTCCTCCATGTGCTTCACCCATGATATAACTCCTGTTTGAACTGGATATGATGTTGGTGCTCTGCATCTTGAATGAACATTTTTCTAGTGTGGGGAGTGGAAGGGAAAAAACAAAATGCTGAAACAAAGATTCAGGTGACCTATTGTAACAATGATATGAACAAGACACTATGTAGAATATGAACTTTACAACTTGGGGAGGGGTGGGGGAATTGAGTAGATGGGCAGGGCACGGATACAACAGGAAAAACAAAAGAGGATGTAACAATAGGAAATGTACTCATTACCTTACTTATGTAACACTAAGCCCTCTGTACACTATTTTTACCATAAAAACATAAAAGAAACCATTATCAAGGAGTACATTAAGTTCAACTATCATAAGTGCTGAAATAAAATTTAACTTAGAGAAGATTCTCAGAATAGTTTACTTGTGTGTGTGTGTGTGTGTTTTTCATTATTTCCCAAGTGTACACAAGTTAACAGTAGAAGAAACAATAGGAATAATAAAAGAAAGAAAAGTTCTATGTTTAAGTATAATGGTTCAATATACTATAGAAGACTGCAAATAAGACAACATTGAATCAATAAAGCCAAGGCTATTATGTAGACGTTTGGGAGTGTCATAGAGAAATAATTAATAATTAATACTAAGAGGAACATGAACGATGAGGCCACTCTCTTTCATGGTTGCTAATCACGCAAATTTGCAAAATGTACAATGGAAAAATAATTCTGGTTCCAAAGCAAGTTAGATATAAGAGCATGGACTTAACTGGAAAAAAAGTCCATGGTGAGAAAGCGGGAATTATACTAGCAATGAACTAGTGGATAAGATCTCATTCCTTTTTCTTTTTTTAAATCTTTTATCATTTTTTTTGGTGGTGTGGCAGGGTTTGAACTCGGCCTGGACAATATCTCTCCACTCTTCAGCTCAAGGCTAGTGCTCTACATCTTGAGCCACAGGGCCACTTCCAGTTTTCTGGTGTTTAATTGAAGATAAGTGCCTCAGAACCTTTCTTTCCTACTCGTATTGGATTTGAACTGCAATCCTCATATCTCAGCCTCCTGAGTAGCTAGAATTATAGGCGTGAGCTCAAGTGATGGAATACTAGTCATGAGCAAGATTGCTGAATAAGGTTGCTGAGGCTTTTGCATACACACATACAAACATACACATACACACAGAGGCACATATATGTGCAAACACACCTGCACAAATGAAACAACTCTCAGAATATGGAGAAATATTAGAAAACATTAGAAAATATATCCTGAGTAAGACTAGATCAAGTGATAATTTTTAATATTAGAAAGTCCTCAAGTGAAATTTCTTCAAAGACGTTTGAGAATATTACATACCTAGGGAACAGAGATAATAAGAAAGTCAATTAATCATTATTAAAGGGATTGGATCCATGGAAGAATGAATCAGAGGCCCCTGCAGGTGCATCTGAAAATGTTCATATCCTCTGTCAAATGATAGAACTTCTTTGAAAATAGTATATATACAGTTTGAGCTAACAGTCTAATGGATAAGATCATAGGAGAAGTTCAGAATTGCTAGTCTGTATCTAGATTAAATAAACCACCAAACTATGGCAAGGCAATTTGATACAAGCCTGCAATTCTAGCACTCAGACTAAGACAGGAGATTAGAGAGTGGGATTATATAGTGATACCTTCCCTGGAGCAGGTAGTATAATTTTAGTCTCAATGAAACAAGCCAAACAACAAGAAAAGAATACACATTTGGAAGTTTGGGCTAATTTTGTCATTATGTTTTGAGAAGGCAAATTTCCTATTGAAATGCAACTCATATATAATCCTCACTTGTGTTTTAAATGCTCTCTTCATTATACAAGATTCCTAGATGAAAAATGGCTCATGATTCCCAATCAAAAATTTGAAAAATAAGCATCATTCTGTTGGATTTCTAAGAAATAATGAAGGATTACAAAAGTTTAAGCCTGGAAAAATACAAAGTTCATCTAATGGAGGACTTTGTAGACCTTGCTAAATTAGAATTTAGATTTAAAATAAATATTTTGGTTTTGTTTGTAATTTCAGAATCTACAGGATACTACAAAACTCTTTTTAAGTGTAGGTTTTAATTGACAAATTCACAAGTGAATCTGGCATTTTATTTTCCTTAAATATTCTTTCAAGCGAGGTATAATTAGAACTTAGTTAATTGATAATACCAACAGTTCATGAATAAATTGATAGTGTGAATAATCTAGACAGAGTTGCCAACAAATGGATGATATTAATTTATAAATTTAGAACAAGCAATTTTTTGAGGCTTTGTTGTAACATGGTATGAAGAGACTAATTGTGTGAGGTCTTGGTTGTTCTATCTATTCGTAATACAGTAAGAAATTTCCTTAATTACATGCCTCTGTATACAATGAGAAAAATGCTAGGGTTGGAGTTGGTTTTTATTTTTTGGTTTGTCCTCAGGTTTGAACTCTGGGCCTGGCCACATACTTTGAGCCGGTTTCTGCTCAAGACTCATGCTCTACCACTTCAACCTCAGTGCCACTTGAGTCTGGCTTTTCCTGAGAAGTTTATTGGAGATAAGAATCAAGGGCTGGGAAGTTGGCTCAGTGGTAGAGTGCTTGCCTTGCATGCCTGAAGCCCTGGGTTTGATTCCTCAGCAAAAAGAAAAACGCCAGCAGTGGTGCTGTGGCTCAAGTGGTAGAACGCTAGCCTTGAGCTGAAGAGCTGAGGGACAGCGCCCAGGCCCAGAGTTCAGGGCCCCACGAACGGACCCCCCAAAAAATAATAATCTAAGGAATCTTCCTGACTGGTTGGACTTTGAACCATAATCTTCTGAACTTAGCCTCCTGAATATCTAAGATAGATAAAAAACATAGATAATATTTACAAGTGTTCTGATTTCTAGAAATCAGAAAAATATTTCAGCTAAGTTTAGTGTAGTATACTTTCCACAATAGGAAGGGCATCATATTAGCACAAGTGTTGTATTTTTTTCACAATAGTGATAAGCTATTCATGCTGTGAAATAAGGGAATTTTAAGGTGCATTACAAATTGAAAACTGTTGCGCTAGGAAGACTTATGGCATAAAAGCTTGGGATTGATTGTCACAGAAATAATAGCTTACTCTGATGAACAACTGTTTACTCTTGAGGAATTAATTATTACACATACTTCATAGTTATAAACTCCACCAGAATGTGGCTATTTTTTTCTGTTGATTTCTCAATATCTAACACCCCATTAGAAATTGTAGCTATTGCAGAATTAAATAACATGTAAACAAGTACTGTTTTGAATACCTCTGATATGGAATGTTCACAATTTGAAAATGAGTAGTAAATGTTTGTACGAACTTTGAAGAACACATATATTCTGCCCTCTTAACAATTATTCAGTTTTAAAAGTTAGGAGTTTCCAGAGAATTAAACTGTTTTCTGTTTTACTATGAGACAATACTAAAATTATAATTTTTTGAAAATTATGGCAGGTATATTGTGAAAATATTGTATATTTGGATAACATTCAAGTTGATGAACCTCTGATAAAGAAAGGTGTAATTAATTCAAATTAGATACCAAAGAGTGTTCATTTTTAAAAAGGCAATGCATATAGAATAATATTTACTACAGCAATACAGTGACATTATACTTTATGTAACTTATTTTTAGTTTAATTTTGTTTTTAAGGTAATATACACAGGGGTTGCATTAATTGTAAGGTAGTGAATACATAATATGTTGAAATTTTACCCACTACCTCATTTTTCTCACACTTTTTCTTTTTCCCAAAACCCCTCACAAGTTGTAATGTAAATTTCCAACATGTTGTCTTGTGAGTATTGCTATTGCATTGGTTTGCCCTTTGTCCTTTGTCTCCCTAATTTGTTGTTCATCTTGCCTTGTCAAATTAAGAAAAATGCATGTGCAATACACACAGTACTGAAATCAAATATAGCAGGGGATAAACTATAGGGGAAAGCACAAAAGAAAAAAGAAATCACATAGTACATAAAAAACCACAAACGAAAACCTCTATTTCCATATCTAGGTGTTCATTTTGCTCAACATGATCTTGTATGGTCCTATATACAAAGCTTTTGAGCCATTCTGCTCAAATGCTAAAGTTATTCTATATATTTCCTACTATTACAAACGAGGGAAACTATGGAATCTCTTTCTTTGAGTCTTGCTTATTTTATTTAGCAGGATTTGAAAAGATCTTCCCATTTCCTTTAGAATTGGAAGCATAGAATTCAACCATATATATATATATATATATATATATATATATATATATATATATCACATTTTGTTCATTCGTTCATCTACTGAATGGCATATTGGTTTAAAACCTGTTTGAATGTAAGTATCACGTAGGGTCATTCAAAAATTACAGATGACACCTCCACAGAAATACTAAAATCATGATTTATACGTAAGAAAGGATTTTATGGTGGTACAAGTGTTGAAGTATCTGGATGAGTGTAATTTATATCTTGCACTGAATTAGGCAGGAAGTTATCCAATATCATATAGGATAAAAATGGTAGTGACAAAATATTCCATTGAGAAATATATAGGAGGCTTCCAGAAGTATGAAGAAATTCAGATAATTTTGAAGAACTTAGAATTACAAGCTCAAATATGTTTCTTTAAATAAAAATTATGTAAGTGGAAGGGCAAAAGAAGGAGAAGAGAAGAAAATAACTGACAGCAGATCATTGTCCCAAGTTAGAGTATAAAAGGTCATAATCTAGAGTTCGGAGGAAGATGGCAGAAGGTCCTGGCTAAACAAGCTTTCGCATAGACAACAGTTTTAGTGTTCCAGTCAATAGTCCTAGCCTAGAGAATCACACCCAGTGTGCCATCACAGTACAGAGAGTTTGGCCAGATATGAAATACCAGGCAAGGAAACATATCTGAGCGTCAGCAGCCGGAGTCACCATGCCTACAGAAAGAGTCCAGTCAAAAAGATGCCAGACAGAGTGTGCGTATTCTACTCAACACCAGGAAGAACTGACAAGTAACAGATATATTCATGCTGCAGATCGCAGACCAGAGAGAGCCCAGTAACCAAGACCCTGACATCCTCACTCCTTCTCAAAAAGCAGAGGAAGGAAGGTGGCCCCTCTCCCACCACCAGAGAGCTCCATCTTTGATACTGACAAAGGCCCAGAAATTGATACTGACAAAAGACCCAGACTTTTGACTGTGCAACTACAGGACTTTCATTGATGCTCGCCTTAAAATAGTGTTCTAGCACCAAAATGGTGTTACTTTCCTACCAAATAGAGGCATTCGAGGAATCCATTAAAAGACAGCTGAAAGAAGTCAGGAAGACCCGAAGGGGAATGTTGAATGGAGCACAACAGAAAGAATGAGAGTCCAAGTAAACCATAACCAATCAACTAAGTGATTTGAGAATAAACACATCACCAAATTAAGGAAGTAATGAAGCTCATATAAATTCTAAAACAAACCTCCAACAAAGAATTTGAAGTCATCAAAGCTGACCAAATAGAAGGAAAAGAAATTAAAAATAAAGTAGAAAGTCTTGAGAGCAGGGTAGACCATGCAGAAGATCTAAACTGAGAGAGTGAAGCCAGCTAGGTTATTATACAAAAAGAACATACAACTATCCAAGACAAATCCAAGAAATATAATAGATCTATTCAACATTTGGAAGACACCCTCAGAAGGCTTAATCTGAGGATAATGGGTGTAGAGGAGCACCTAGAGTCAGAAGTTAGTGGTCTAGGAAATTTGCTTAACATGTTCCAAGAAGACAAGTTCCCAAACATGCAAAAAGATAGACTTATTCAGATTCAAGAAGCTTTTAGAACCCCAAATAGACCAGACTAAGACAGGATATCTCACCTTGACATTATAATCTCCACAGTATCAATTCCAAGGAAAAACCCCTTAAAGCTGTCAAGGAGAAAAGATCAACCATTTACAAAGGGAAAGCAATTAGAATAACCTTAGATATCTCAGCAAAGGCAATCACAGCAAGAAGAGCCTGGAATGGTATATGCAATGCACTACAGACAAACAACTATCAAGCAAAAATACTGTACCCAGCTATTCTCTCCTTCATAACCGAAGGCCAAACAAAAACCTTCCATACCAAAGAACAACTGAAACAATATATATCTACCAAACCAGCTCTATAAATGACACTTAACGATGTCCTACACATAGAAAACCAACAAGGCCACAATAAAGGCCAAGAAACCGCACCCAAACTGAGAATCCAAGAACCATAGGAAGAACCCAGTTGCTGTAGCCCCCAAGAAGGTGCATAAAATGGCAGGAAGTCCCAAACAGCTCTAAATCCTAACTCTCAACATTAACGGATTGACTCTCCAATTAAGCGCCGTAGACTGTCAAGTTGGATTAAGAAGCAAGATCCTTTTATCTGCTGCCTTCAGGAGTCTCATATTGCCTATAAAAACACATTTTCAATATGAAAGGCTGGAACAAAATCTACAAAGCAAACGGCCCCCATAAACACGAGGAAGTTGCAATCCTAATAACAGATAAAATAGACTTCTAATTAAAATTAGTGAGAAGAGAAAAGGAAGGTTGCTACATACTAATTAAAGGATCTCTCCTTCACGAGAATATTACAATTCGATATATCTATTCGCCAAACAAGGAAGCACTCAAATTATTCAAGAAACATTACTTTCCCTCAAATCCGACATAGATCCAAAGCCATTAATTGTTTGGGACTTTAACACACCACTTTCCCCACTAGATAGATCAACTCGGCAAAAACTCAACAGAGAAACCGCAGATCTAAACAACTGCATGATTTAACAGACATCTACCGAATATTTCATCCAGCAGCATCAGAATACACATTTTTCTTAGCAGCGCATAGAACATTTTCCAAAATAGACCACATTTTAGGTGACAAAACAAACTTTTCCATATTCAGAAACTTTGAAGTTATACCTTGCATTCTCTCAAACAACAAGGGAATAAAATTAGAACTCACCACTAAACGCCACCGAAGAACGTCCTGTACCACATGGAAGCTGATAAACACACTGTGGAATGACCAGTGAGTCACGAAACACATTAGAAAGGAAATTCAAATATTCATTATATTCAGCAAAGATGAACACATAAATTACCACCTACTCTGGGACACAGCAAAGGCAGTACTCAGAGACAAGTTGATCTGAAACCAACAATTTAAGGAGACATCTGAGCTTCCTTGAATAATAGAAGCAAGATAATTCCCAATACATTAGATGGAAAAAATAATTAATATTAAATAAGAATTAAAGAAATAGAATCCAAAAAAACTATATAAAGATTCAACAAAAGAAAGAGTTGATTCATCGATAAAATTAACAAAATTGACAGAACTTTAGCAAATCTCATCAGAAAAAGAAGAGAACACACCCAAATAAATAAACTAAAAGATGAGAATGGAAACATCACCACAGAAACAGACAAGATTCAGAACATTATAAAGGAATACTTCTCAAAACTTTATGCTAATAAATTTGAGAACTTGGTAGAAATGGACCTTTTCCTAGCAAATATTGACATGCCGAAACTAAACCAAGATGAGTTAATCTTAACAAACCCATATCCAACATTGAAATAGAAACAGCAATAAGAGTCTTCCCATTTAACAAAAGCCCAGATCCCGATGGATTTACAGTGGAATTCTACAAGGCCTTCAAAGAAGAGCTCACACCAACACTCCTCTAAATCTTCAATGAAATTGAAAGAGAAAGTTCACTACCAAACTCATTCTATGAAGCCATCATAACCCTCATCCCAAAACCAAGCTGGAAGTCATCAAAGAAAGAGAACTATAGACCCAGTTCTTGAATGATCAATAATTCAAGATTTCTCACCACACTTTTGGCCAATTGACTTCAACAATTCATCCAAAAAATCATACACCATGATCAAATAGGATTCATTTCCGTTTTCATTTAATGCAAAGTTGGTTCAATATATACAAATCAATTAATATAATTCATCACATCAACAAGTCAAAGACAAGAACTACATGGTTATCTTCATAGATTCAGAAAAAGGATTTGAGAAGATCCAACACCCCTTTACCTTGCAGATTCTACATAAATTAGGAATCCAGGGAACATTCCTCAGTACAACAAAGGCTCTATACGACAAACCTACAGCCAGCATTATACTTAATGGTGAAAAACTAAAGCCATTTCCTCTTAACTCAGGAATGAGACAAGGATGTCCACTATCTACAATTCTCTTCAACTTAGAATTAAAATGACTAGTGAGGCATCCAAATAGCGAAAGAAGAAGTAAAACTCTCCCTCTTTGCAGATGACATGATCTTGTATTTAAAGAATCCCACAGACTCCACTCTCAAATTACTCAATCTGATTCAAAATATTGGTAAAGTAGCAGGGTATAAAATTAACCTTCAAAAATCAATGGCTTAATCCTAGCTTACTCAGGAGGCTGAGATCTGAGGATTGTGGTTCAAAGCCAGCCCTGGCAGGAAAGTCCATGAGACTCTTATCTCCAATAAACCACTAGAAAACCGGAAGTGGCGCTGTGGCTCAAGGGGGTAGAGCTCTTGCCTTGAGCTGAAGAGTGCAGGGACAGTGCCCAAGCCCAGAGTTCAAGCCCCACGACTGAACAAAAGAAAAAATCAATGGCTTTTCTGTATGCCAACAATGAGAAAAGTTTGGCTGAAATTAGGAAAACAACTCTATTTGTAATAGCCCCACAAAAAATAAAAAACCTAGAAATTAACATACCCAAAGAAGTGGAGGATCTCTATGATGAAAACTTTAAAAATTTGAAAAAGGAAATCAAAACAGAACTTAGAAATTCGCAAAAAAAAACTCCCATGCTCTTGTATTGGAAGGATAAACATCATGAAAATGGCAACCCTTCCTAAGGCTATCTACAAATTCAATGTGATACCTATCAATAGTCCAACCTCATTATTCAAGGAAATAGAATAGGCATTCCAAAAATTCATATGGAACAATAAAAGACCACGAATAGCAAAAACGATCCTTAAAAGAAAGAACAGTGATGGCTGAATATCAATACCAAGTTTAAAACACTACTACAAATCAAAACAGCTTGTTACTGGCACAAAAACAGACCTCAGGTACAATGGAATAGAATTGAAAACCCAGAAATAAATCCACAGACCTATAGTCATCTAATATTTGATAAGGGAGCTAAAAAATTAGAATGGAAGAAAGGCAGCCTCTTCAGTAAATGGTGCTGGCAAAATTGGTTAATCACTTGTAGAAAATCAAAAATAGATCCATATATGTCATCCTGCACCAGAATCAAATCCAAATGTATCAAGGACCTCGGCATCAAAGCAGCCACTCTGAAATCATTACAGGTCTGAAATCATTACTAGGTCTCCTTGGCATAATCCAAAAGTTTCTTAAAAGAGATGCAGAAACACAACAAATCAAAGAAAATTTGAAAAAATAGATTGCATGAAATCGCAGTTTCTGCATGACAAAGATATAGCTAGCCAGATCAGTAGAAAGCCTACTTATTGGGAGAAGATATTCACTAGCCATACAATGGACAAGGTTCTCATATGTAAACTATACCTGGAACTCAAAACATCAAATCCCCCAACAACAAATCCTCAAAGAAACAACTGCCCCATAAATAAGTGGGCTACATTGCAACAATGAGATATACAAGTCGTTATGTCAAAAACGAACTTTACAACTTTCGTGGGGGGGGAATTGTGGGGGCAGGGGGAGGATGGTAAAGGATGTGAAGGGGAAACAAAGTAGGAGGCTAAAATGCTTGATAAGAAATGTACTCATTATCTTGCCCATGTAATTTTAACTCCTCTGTACAGTATTTTTAAAATAAAAATAAATAAATAAGTGGGTAAAGACTTACAGAGAAAATTCTGTGAAGAGGAAAGGATTGCCTATAGACACATGAAGAAATGCCCGACCTCCCCAGCCATAAGAGAAATGCAAATCAAAACAAAATGGAGATACCACCTCACCCCAGTTAGAATGGTGATAGACAAGAACAATAATAACAGATGCTGGAGTGGATGTGGCCAGAAGGGAACCTTTCTTCATTGTTATTGGGAGTATAAACTTGTTCAATCACTTTGGAGAGTTGTGTGGAGATTCCTAAAAAAACTCCTAGAACTCTCCTATGACCCAGCAATCCCATTTTTGGGCATTCACCCAAATGATCACAAACAAGACCATACTAAATCTTCCAGCACAACTATGTTTATTGCAGCATTATTTACCATATCTATGATATGGAACAAACCCCGATGCCCTTGAGTAGATGAATGGATCAAGAAAATGTGGTATATATAAACAAAGAAATTCTTTGCCTCCATCAGAAAGAATAACAATGCTCCATTTGTTAGGAAATGGAAAGACTTAGAAAAAAATTATATTAAGTGTAGTAATCCATGCCCAAAGAAATATAGATCCCATATTTTCCCTTGTTCAAGTACCACTTCTTGTTTGCACACACCCAGTCTATGTGTGACGGTACTTTCTCCATGTTAAACAATAAGGTAGTACTTACTATCTGAAGGGGAAAGTTCCACAGTATATCCCTATGCCCACATTAGAGGGTGTATAATTTAAAGTATTTTGAGACAAGCAGTGATACTAGAATTGAAATGCTCCTTAGGGACATTTTCTTGGAGCTCATTAGTTTACCCAGGAGAAATATAAATATCCATAAATTCTGGAGCTAATCAGTAAATATCCGAATTAACACTAGATCCTAGATGTTGTGTTATTACAAGTCAACATTGTATTATTGTCACCTCAGAATCCTTCCCTCCTTCCAATGTGTAAGAGAAAATGAAAGAAAGGCATTAAAGCAAAATGTCTTATCTTTTTAGGAATTTAACCCTAGTGGTGAGGGTAATGTCTCAACTCTTCTCTTCAATAAAAGCTTGAAGTTTATAAGAGCACTTCCTACATATAAGAATTTGTGGCAGGTTAATAGTCAGGGTTATTTCATCATGGAGATATCACCAAAACAATGTTCTCATTGAAATTATTTATATCTTTTTAGTTTTCAAATCCAAATAGCATATTTCCTTCAATATCTCTGTAACAGTTTTGACCTTTTCTTCCTGCAAATTCTTTCCTTTCTTTACTTCTGTAAATCTGGTTATATTACTTTCTTATTTCGTTATGTATCTCTTTCTTCCAATCTTGTCCACACTGGTACACACATTGTTCAGAATTGTGTCAGAACTTTCCTTTTCCTCTTCCCTTTAATAATGCCCCCGATTTTATTATTCTTTTTCATATTCAAGGTCATGGATATTTTAATAATGTCTAAACAAACCTATCTTTGCATCTGTTTAATATAAACTTTAGAACTATCAGAGTTTTTTTCCCCTAAATCCATCATTTCCACCTGCAATCCTTATCACCAAGAATATCACTAACACAGTTGCCTGGCCAGAGATGTAGAACGCTTTAGATTTCTTCTTACCCTTCTGCTTCCACCCATTAGATAAGATGAATGATCAAGATTTTCTGAATTTCTGTCACTAATATGATTTCTATGTACTCCTTTTTATGCCCCTGACATCAGCCTGTTTCATGTAATCATCACTTGTCACTTAGATTTCAGCAACCTTTTACAAATTATGTTTTTCCCCATAGTATTTTCATATTGGTCCTTTCCATCACCAAATTACTTCTGCTTGTAAGCACACAGACTGAAGAGCTAAGAAACAAATTCTAGTATCATTATTTACTCATTACATTGACAACTGGCCTTTCATTTCTCATCTGTACATGGATGAATTCAACCAGAAATATTGAAGAATATATTTGTTGATTTCTAGAGCAAAAAAAAAAGAAAAGTGAAGAGTCCTTACATTTTCCCCCTTAGCTTACAAATAGGGAAAGAGTCAAATTCAGTTTGTTGGTATAAAGTCACAAATTGTTTCATGCAGAAATAAAAATAAATTTTCCTCCTTTCTCTAAAGACCGTGTCTTTTTAAGGTAACTCCAGATATGTAAGTGGTGTTATGTAAATTGTGACATGTGTTTACAGCCATATTGAAGAATATGTCATTGGAAATCATTGGTTATTGAATAGTGTCTTTATGAGAATGGTATTTGAACTAATCACACTGAGTTGAAAACTACATCTTAGTCTATCAAAATATTTCTTATTGCTTTATTTGTTGCCAAGTGTTCTATAATAAATTTATACTTAGATTTTCTCCAGCTAACTGGATGGAAACTAAAACTTATCATGGATTTCTGCCTAATGAATGAAGCATGCTTGAGGCATATATATATATATATATATATATATATATATATATAAAACTATATAAAACTAGGGATATATAACTAAGTCAATGGCTATGTGGGTAGTGAAAGGCTTTCTCCTAAATTCCCAAGGCTAGAACAAACAAGATCATTTGTAACAGAAAGCACTCAGCTTATTATATTTTATTTTATTTATAAGGAAACAATAGTAGCAAGAAAAGTGAGTATATTTAGAGAGACTGAAAGAATAACATTAGGGTTTTTAGCCTCTCACATGTTTATGTGATTGTATTTCTTGATATTGAAACTCTCCTTTTGTTATTCTTATTTTATTAATCCAATGCTTTTTAGTACAATGTATTCAATGTGTAAATCTGGCTTAAAAGATGTCTAAAATTTTTTCCTTTTCAATCACAACCTTGTCATTATCAGGCTACACTGTGGTCATCATCATCTTCATCAAAATTATTATTAGAATCATAAGTGCTAACTATTGAATGTATGATACCTGTCTATGAATTTGCAATATTTGTATTTTGATTAATAATTTTAATGTTACCACTGTGCATGCATCCATGTTAAAATTTTGAATAAATTAAGAAACGAAAAAACTAAGCCATATCAGGTAGATTGTCTATGTGTTTATAACAAATTATTGAATAGAATTTTGAGGCATTGCAAATACCTAATCAGTATGAATTATCTTCATCTCTCCCTGTAATTACACACAAATATTTAAGAGTTTGAACAGAATTTTTTCAAGTAGTATACTATAAACGGTACTACAATATCATGTGTATATCTAAAATTCCCTTGAAATTAATAAACTCTACTTTCTATGGAAATATTAGTTATTTTACACTAGGAAACTTTTGGAAAAATAGACTGCCTATCTTTGAAATGGAAAATAGTTGAATAAAAGTTTCAGAGGGAGTTCCGGGATGATGGCAGAGGAGAAGCTAGAAGCTAAACAAGCTCTCACATAGAAATCAGTTTTTTTTTGTTCCAGTGAACAGTCCTAAACCAGAGAATCATACCAACTGTGCCATCACAGGACAGAGAGTTAGGCCAGAGAGGGAAAGTCCAGGCAAGGAGACAGATCTGAGCACTTGCCAGCTGCCACAGCTACAGTGACAGCTGTGGCAGTGGCAGCGGCAGCCGTAGTCGCCTTATCTGCAACGTAGAGAGTCCAGGACGAAGGCACCAGAGGCAGAACCGGCAGGTGAGTGGATTCTACTCAACACCAGCAAGAACTGAAAAGGAGCAGATATCTTCATCCTGCAGTTCGCAGAATAGAGATGACACAGGAACCAAGATTCTGGCTAGAGTAGAAGCCTGACATCCTCACTCCTTCTCAGGGATCGGAGGAGGGAAGGCCACTCCTCCTTTCCTCACTACCAGAGATCTTCATCTTTGATACTGACAAAGGCCTGCCTGAGCAGCTAACTCCAAATCAGCAAGAAAACAAGAGTAATTTAGCAGGTCACAGGCACCTAACCTGACCTGCTAGGCTCAGCTTCACCCAAGGAAAAGTCACCCAGCACAGGCCTCAAGCCCCAGGAGTGGATTTCTTCACTGGGTACTCAGAGACAGAGGCTGCCCCTCCCTACATCAGCCTTGAAAATCAATTGAAATACAGTAAACATAAACCCTGAAAAAGGCTCGAGGCTGGGCTCTGTGAGTGACTCAGAAGCTAGCCCCTCAGGGAAAAGCTACTGTTTGCTGAAAGGCCTCAACCCTACCCAGAACCTAGCCTCATCCCAGCATCTCTAAACTAGAGGAAACAGCCATCTCCCTCTTTTTTGATACTCAAAGCAGATCTCCCTCCCTTGAACTAGCCTGGGAGGAGGATCAAAAAATCCTGGGTAAGCAGAGTATTTTTCTGCCTGCTCATATTAACCGACTTAAGAAACCAACCAAGCCACAGCAAAATCAAACACCACAAGCAGACCAGAGACTCCAACTAGAGACAGGTTAAGGACATGAAGGAGATACAGGATCTTCCCATCCCCCCCCCAAAAAAATCAAAGAACTATTTTGTACCTTTTATTAAAATTTTTTCTGAAGCTTTTAAAATTTTTAATATTGAACTTTTTTGAAACAATTTTTTTCTATTAACTTTTTTTCCTCTTATAGTTTTTATTTTAAGGGTATAAGTGTGTGCTTTTTTCTCTTTTTTCTTTTTTCTTTCTTTTATTTTTTTCGTTTTTGTTTAGTGTTACTGACCTTTTGATCCTTTTTATCTTTCCTTCTCATTCTTTTCAACTTTTCTTCTCTTTTGTTCTTCTTTGCCTGACTTAATTGCTCTTCTGCTCATCCTCAGATATAAATGTAGTCGATTATTAGATCTTATTCCCCATTGTGTACACACTTAATCCAGAAATATATTACTCAATTCAAAACCTTTTAGACTTAAATTCCTTAATAGTAGTACTACCTCTTTATATCTATATAATATTTAAGCATTTTTAAAGTTTCCCACATCTCCTTTTTATCCCTACCCTTATCTTATCCTATCCACATTCTTCTCTGAATATTACATTTTTATTTTGCATAATTTTTAAGTTTTTAAGTGTTTCACTTTTTAATTTTTAATATTTGTTTTTCTATTTTTTCTTGTCTCTTTATATCACTCCCTTCTTTTCTTTTCTCTCTCTCTACTATCATTCTATCCAACCTATTTCCCATTTTGAGATTAGGACTTATTTAAGTTAACTCACCCTTTGCCTTTCCATATCTTTCTATTCCTATTTTTACCCACATCTCTCCCTAAACTTAATAATTTCTGGTTTGCCAAATTCTTCTTTGTGGTCCGTAACCCATTAATACATATTGGTTTGATGTTGAATAGATATATCTGTTGAACTAGAGTGTATCTACAGACTTTGACTTAGCAACTACAGACGTTGGTTGATGCTTACCTTAAGATAGTGATCTAGCACAAAAGTGGTGTTACTTTCATCTCAAATGGGCAGGGCAAGCAGGAAAAACACAAGACAAATGGCAAGTCCCGGCATCTCTGCTCCCAATCATGACAATCAGTGGACAGAACAGATAATTAGTAATCCAGCAGAGAGCTACCTAAAAGCTCTGCAAACACTACTGGTAAACATGGTAAATGAAAAGATTGAAAACCTGGAAAGGACTCTGTATGAGCATGATAGAGAGAGAGAGGAGGCAAAAGAAAGGCCAATACAGGAATATCATGAGCATGAGGAAGCTACTCAAAGATTGATACAGGAATTACATGAGCAGCTTGAGAGCACTCAAACAGAAATAAAGGAATGGTGTGAGCAGGCTGAGATCAGTCAAAGAGAGCTACAGGAATCGCATGAACCAGAGGAAGCTAATCAAAGAGTAATTCAGGAATTGAAAGAGTATGATGAGAATACACAAAGATCTTTAAAGGCATTCATGGAATCCATAAATGGAGACCGGAAAGAACTCAGGGAGTCCACAAAGGGAATGCTGAATGGAGCCCAGCAGAAGGAATGGAAGTCCAAGGAAACCATAACTAAACCACTAAGTGATTTGAGAATAAACACTGAACACCAAATTGAGGAAGTAAAGAAATCCATACAAGATCTAAAACAAAGATCCAACAAAGAATTTGAAGCCATCAAAGCCGACAAACTTGAGAGAAAAGAGATAAAACAAAGTAGAAAGTATTGATAGTAGGTTAGAACATGCAGAAGATTGAATCTCGGGGATTGAAGACAGCATGGATATTATAGAGAAAAAAACATATAACCATCCAAGACAAATCCAAGAAATATGATAGATCTATTCAACATTTGAGAGACACCATCAGAAGGCCTAATCTGAGGATTAGGAGCACTTAAAACAGAAGTTAATGGTCTAGGAAGTTTTTTAAATAGGATCCTAGCAGAGAACTTCCCAAACATGAAAAAAGATAGGCCTATTCAGATACAATAAATTTTAGGACTCCAAATAGACCACACTAGAATAGGACATACCACTGTCACATTATAATCCACACTGGATCAATTCAGACCAAGGAAAAGATCCTTAAAGCTGTCAAGGAGAAAAGATGAATCACCTATAAAGGGAAACCAATTAGAATCACCTCAGATATCTCAGTAAATGCAATCAAAGAAAGAAGAGCCTAGAATGATGTATGCCATGCACTACAGACAAACAACTATCAACCAAGAATACTCTACCAAGCTTTACTCTCCTTCATAACCGAAGGTAAACTAAAAACCTTCCATATGAAAGAACAACTGAAACAATATATCTCCACCAAACCAGCCCTATAAATGACACTTAACGATGTCCTACACAGAGAAAACCAACAAGACCACAATAAAGGCCAAAAACCACACCCAAACTGAGAATTCAAGAACCATAGGAAGAACCCAGTTGGTGCAGCCCCCAAGAAGGTGCATAAAATGGCAGAAACTCCCAAATACCTCTCAGTCCTATCCATCAACATTAACAGACTTAACTCTCCAATTAAGCAACATAGACTGCCCAATTGGATTAAAAAGCAAGATCCTTCTATCTGTTCCCTTCAGGAGTCACATCTTGCCCATAAAAATAAGCACATTTTCAACATGAAAGGCTGGAACCAAATCTACCAAGTAAACGGCCCCCATAAACAGTTGGGAGTTGCAATTCTAATATTAGATAAAATAGACTTCAAATTAAAATTAGTAAGAAGTGATAAAAAAGTTCGTTACATACTAACAATTAAGTGATCTCTACTCCATGAGAATATTACAATTGTAAATACCTATTAAACAAACAGTGGAGCACCCAAATTTATCCAAGAAACACTACTTTTCCTCATATCCCACTAGATCTAAATACATTAATTGTTGGGGACATTAACACACCACTTTCCCCACTAGATAGATCAACTCGAGAAATCGCATATCTAAACAACTGCATAGATCAACTAGATTTAACAGACATCTACCGAATATTTCATCCAGACCCATAAGAATACACATTTTTCTCAGCAACACATGGAACATTTTCCAAAGTATTCCACATTTTAGGCAACAAAACAAACTTGTCCAAATTCAAAAACATTGAACTTACACCTTGCATTCTTTCAGACCACAAGGGAATAAAATTAGAACTCACCACCAAAAGCCATCAAAAAAAGTCCAGTAACACATGGAGGCTGAACAACACACTGTTGAATCACGAGTGGGTCATGGAAGATATTAGAAATGAAATTCAAATGTTCATGATATTCAAAAAAAAATGAAGACACAAAATACCAGCTCCTCTGGGACACAGGAAAGGCAGTACTCCGGGACAAGTTTATACCTCTGAGTTCCTACACCAACAACGTTTGGAGATCTGAAACCAACAATTTAAGGAGACATCTGAGCCTCCATAAATAAGAGCAGCAATATAAACCCCAATCCAGTAGAAGGAAAGAAATAATTAAAATTAAATCAGAATTAAATGAATTAGAATCCACAAGAAACCATAGAAAGAATCAACAAAAGAAATAGTTGGTTCTTCTAAAAAATTAACAAAATTGACAGACCCTTAGCAAACCTTATCAGAAAAAGAAGAGAACAACCCAAATAAATAAACTCAGAGATTAGAATAGAAACATCTCCAGAGAAACAACCAAGATTCAGAACATTATAAGGGATACTTCTCAAAACTTTATACTAATAAATTTGAGAACTTGGCAGAAATGTACCTTTTCCTAGCAAATATAGGCATGCCGAAACTAAACCAAGGTGAGTTAAATCATTTAACAGTCCCATATCAAGTATTTGAGTAGAAACAGCAATTAGAGTCCTCCCATCTAAGAAAAGCCCAGGACCAGATGGTTTTACAGCAGAATTCTACAATGCATTCAAACAGAGCTCACACAAATACTCCTCCAACTTTTCAATGAAATTGAAAAAGAAAGGTCACTATTGAACTCATTCTATGAAGCCATCATAACCTGACGGGTCTTCTTCTGTCCCATGAATGCTGGATGGGGGCCAAGGAAAGGTAATGTGGCCGCTCGCCCTTACCCAGCCTCCCTTAGCCCGTGAGATAATCAGACCCAGCGGGTATACAAGTCAAGCAGGAAAGCTCATTTATTAACACAGAGCAGGCCCTTTTTAAAGCAAAAAGAAGCATGTGGTGGCGTGGCAGTGGAGAAGGAACCAATCACTATCAAGGTCACACCCTATCTTGAACTTAAGCTTCCACGGGCTGGTTACACACTGAACGTAAACCAAATTGGGCTCTGACCTCTCAACTCCCACTCAGAGCCATCTTTGGTGCCCATGTGCTCTATAGATTCCTCCTTTTTTGTTTTAATGGCAGACCCACCTCCCAATTAGTTATCCTTTTCCTTCCTCTGTAAAGTTTATTTTAGCAGGATTACATTGGTAGGAATAGCATTGGCCATGCTGGGGGTTGGAGGCAAGTCTGGGGGCCCTGATTTGCCAGACAAAGGTAGGGAGGGCCCTCGTGCATGATCCAAGAGCCAGTCCCAGTTACCTCACATCCCCACCTAGCATAGTAATAAACATCAGTCCCACCACAGTTAGACATGTCCAAAGCAGTTCAATCAGTTCCTAGGCATATATAAAAGTCAATATCCTGTAAGGTCATTCTCTTCCGAGCATGGGAGCAGCCTGGGTATTGGGAATCTACGCATGGGACACGGTGCATCCTCGTGGACCCCTATACACAAGCTATTCTACTATAGTCCAGAAAAATATGAAAATATAAAACAAACTGCAGATGTAGCAAAGTAATCCTGGGCACCTGGTGTCTTTAAAATAAGGAAGTTCCTTGTACGTGCCTTTAAGCGAGCACAGGGGTCAAGAGGTCCTTTGAGCTTTACTCTCAGCTCCCAAGGGCTCCCAACTTCTCCCCCTTTTTGTTTAAAGAAGTGAACCTGCCTGTCTTAGGTTGGGTGGATTGCCTTGTCTGTCTTACCCATCATCAGGAACTTCTTCAGAGCGAAGCTGAAGGCCCTGTCTTTGTTTGGTAAGACTGACACCCCCTCTTACCCTTCTCTGGCTGGAATTCCTCTCGAGGGAAATTCATTCCCTTGGAGCTTGATCTTATGTAACTGGCTGGCTAAGCTCATAAGAGTTTTGCAGTGCACATATAATGCAAGAAGGCATAGAAAAACCATCAGCAAAAGCATTACCAGGACAAGCAAAGTCATTAGCAGTCCTTTAACATTAGTCAAGAATGGTATAGCAGTCTTTGCCACTTCAGAGTCCAGAGGTAGGGCTTGTTCTAATCCAGCTATTTGCCTGTGGGGTTGAAAAAGATCTAAACTGGAAGCATAACAATAGTTGATTGTTTAACAATAAGTATGGATTCAATAATGCCATTATACAAGCAATTAGTAAAAAGACAATTGAAGCAGGTAACATTAAAATAATTAGCTCCTACAAAAATATTAAACGGTCCAAACATAATGACATAGGGTGGTGATCAGAATGAAGGGCAGGTCACCAGGTCGAAGGCACAGCTTCTCTTATGGTGCTACTGATGATTTCTGCATTGCCAGCGCTGATCACTGCCAAATCACCCTTGAGGTTGATGCAGATTCCGTAGGGCCATTGCCAGGACTGGGAGGGTCAGGACAGCCAAAAGCTGGAGGATCGCCCTCTGCAATTGTTAGAGAACACAAGAGCTTCTAAAGGGCTGGTTGCCGTTGGGGATGGTTAATGGTTATCTTTCTGGCTTTCCTCTTTTAAACACAAGCCTCTGCCACCATAGCCATTTTTCTTTTCTTGTTGGTTAGTTTATCTTTGGACATCATCCTGTATAGAGGAAATGGTTAAAAACTTAAGGTTCCTGGCAGGTATCCAAATGGGCGCTGTCTCCCCTATTGGAAAAAACGCATCCAAATCCCTTGCCCACAGCAACTAGGGGGTCAGGTCCTCTCCATTGTTGTGTCAGCAGGTCCTTTCACTTGACTTTTCCTTGGGGCTTAGAGTTTAGTTGTTCCCAGTGCCCTTTTTGAAAAATTTAAAATATTAATGGTAAACAAAATTATGGAACTGCCAAAATATTGCGTGATGGCTTTCTGTAATTGTAATAAATACTTGGGGCATCCTGTCTTTTAGTAGGGCAAATAAGGGCACAAGACTATCTTTAGGGACAGAAACCCATGGCAGCATCCCATTGATTTCCCCTAAAAGACTCTGAAGTTGGATTAAGGTTAGAGAGGCTGCAATATCCAGCAAAGGCTTAAGTGGGCTAGCCTGAATCAAGGTAAGGTGGGACCCGGGCATTTTAAAAGGAGGTACCTTTTGAATTTTATTGAGGGCTATGCTAAAACTCCCCTTTTTAATATGGCAAGAACCTGGGCCATAAGGCCCTCCAGGTGACCGTGGTCTTATTGCCCCGGAATTATATCATCCATGTAGGCATAAGCAATGGAGGTATCTAAACCCAGTACAGGCCCTAAAAGTGTGGCCAAATATTGTTGGCAAAAGGCCGGGCTATTGGCCATTCCCTGTGGCAACACAATCCGTTCAAACCTCCAATCAGGCTGGGAAAATTAAGAGAAGGGATGGAGAAAGAAAACTTCTCGCAGTCATCTGGATGCAGAGGGAGGGGATATAAAAAAAATCTTTAATATCAATCAAAACCAAGGTATATTTTGAAGGTATAGTGGGAGTCCAGGGCATGCTTCTTAGGGGCATTCCTACTAGCTCCAAACTTTCATTTATCTAACATAGACCTGGGAGCTTATGCCAAGCCTCAGAGGCTATTTGAATAACCAATACGGGTGTGTTCCAAGGACTCACAGTAGGGTGTTTGTGCCCAAGGTTTATCTGTTCTTCCACCAGAAGGTATAGGGCTACAAGTTTAGGTTTGGTTAATGGCCGATGCTCCACGCAAATAGCGCTTCTAGTGTAAATCAATCTTGGATCCACAATCCTTTTTGCAATGGTATCCCTCCCTGGCCCTGGGGCAGGTTGTAGGGGGCCTTTTGCACCACCCCTGCTCAGTTGGCAGGGATTGTTGTAAACAGTCCCTCTTAAAGTGCCCCTCCTTCCAGCATTTAAAACAAGTCCCTCTTCCCGATGGTCTTGGGGTTCCTCGGCCCTGGGCTGCCAGCACCTGGGTAATTGCCTCAGTCATTGTAGATGCCTGAGCCTGTAAAGCGAAAGCTAACGATTGGGACTGTTGCTGTTGTGTTCCCACATCCTACGAGGCCACCACCCATCTGCTCAAGGAACTCTCTCTCAATCCCGTGCAGGCCCTGTGATGGTCTTCATTCATTCCTTCCCAGACCAGCAGCTTTACGAACTGATCTAAGAAGTTCCCTGCTGGCAGCTTGCAAGTGAAGGTTCTGTTGGACTCACTCTACAAACTCAGCTAGAGGCTCACCAGGTTTTTGTTTCACTCCTGCTATGGGAGACTCAGTAGGCCCATCATCCAGTTTGTACCAGGTGGCAAGTCCTGCCTGCCTCACATGGTCACAGTACGGGCCAGGTATTGTGGCCTGTTTGACTCCAGTGGAGTACCCTTCACCCATTCCTATTAACATGGCATAAGTAATAATTATCTTTGGTTGAGCCTGCTATATATTCTTTGCTCGCACTCCGCATTCCTCCTTAAAGAAAGCACATCATTTAATAAACTGAGAACTGATAAGGACAGCTTTGGCCACATCCAGCCAGTACTTAGTGACACATGGGTGATAAGCAATATCCTGTAAAAGTTGTGGGTCCAATGAGAGTTTGGGCCATACTCCACACCGCCTTAAGGAACTCTTTAAGATCTTTAGTTTCCCATGGATACCATTCCCAGGGCCTGTTAGATCCTGGTGCCAGATTGACCAGACACTCTTGGGGAAGCAAATCCTGTGGCCTAGGGTCCAGACTCTCAACTGGCCCTTCCTTTACAGGGTAGGCCTCCGAGTATGTTACTTCCCAAGGCCTCGGACCCTCCACAGAAGGTTGGTAGGGATCCGGATCTTGCAGGTACCTCTTGAGGGTCAAGTAGGATGTCGTACCTCCTCTCCAATTGGGAGAATAGGGAGGGGGCCTAAGACCATCAGGAGCTCCTCAGTCAGAGGGAGTAACTTTCACCCTCGTTTTGACTTCCACTGTGCATGTTTCAGTGTGTTCCACATCAAATTGACTATTCTTTTTCCTTCTCAATTCCTAAGTCCTCCTTGATTCCTTCTAGGCCTAATGTTGCCTCCTCTTCCTTCTTCTGTGATATAGCATTACACATACTAACGGTTTCACTTACCCTGAGAGACCATTTAGCCTCAGCCGGTATCTTTTCCTTTCAAGCCCCAAGTTCGGCGCCAGATGTCCAGTCTCCTTCCATCCCACAAAAGATGGACGGTGTCCGAGGAAAGGTAACACGAATGCTCACATGTTCCTCAGCCTCCCTTAGCCTTCGAGACAATCAGACCCATTGGGGAGTCAAGTCAAACAGGAAAACTCATTTATTAACACGGAGCAAGCCCTTTTTAAAGTAAAAAAAAGAGCAGCGAGTGGCATGGCAGTGGAGGAGAAGGAACCACTCACTGTCAAGGTCACACCCTATCATGCACCTAAGATTCCTCCCACTGGTTATTCACTGAACCTAAAGCAAATTGGGCTCTGGCCACTCAACTCACTCTCAGCGCCATCTTTGCTGCCCATGTGCTTTACAAAAGCCCTAATCCCAAAAACAGTCAGGAACTCATCAAAGAAAGAGAACTGTAGATCCATTTCTTTTTTTTTTGTAGACCCATTTCTTTGGTGAATATTGATGCAAAATTTCTCAACAAAAATTTGGCCAATCGACTTCAACAATTCATCCAAAAAATCATACACCACATTCAAATAGGATACATTTCAGGGATGCAAAGCTGGTTCATTATAGGCAAATCATTTAATGTAATTCATCACATAAACAGGAGCAAGGATAAGAACAGCATCGGTATTTCAATAGATGCAGAAAAGCGTTGGACAAGATCAAACACCCCTTTGTGATGAAGGTTCTGGAAAAATTTGGAATCCATGGAACATTCGTCAATAAAATAAAAGCTGAATAAGACAACCCTATAGAAAGCATTATATTTAATGTTGAAAAACTAAAGCAATTTCTCTTAACTCAGGAAGGAGACAAGTTAGTCCATTGTCTCCAGCGCTCTCCAATCTAGTATTAGAATGCCTAGCTAAAGCAATAATACAAGATGAAAACATAAAGGGGATCCAGATAGGGAAAGAAGAAGTAAAATTCCCCTCTTTGCAGATGACATGATCTTGTATTTAAAGAATCCCACAGAATCCACTCCAAAATTACTAAAGCGGATTCAAAACTTTGGCAAAGTAGCAGGGTATAAAATTAACCATCAAAAATCAATGGGTTTTCTATATGCCAACAATGAGAAAAGTGTGGCTGAAATTAGGAAAGCAACTCCATTCCTAATAGCCCCATAAAAAATAAAATACCTAGGAATTAACTTAACCAAAAAAGTGAAGGACCTCTATGATGAAAACTTTAAAAACCTGAAGAAAGAAATCAAAACAGAACTTAGAGAGTGGCAAAAACTCTCATACACCTGGATTGGAAAGATTAAAATCCTGAAAATGGCAACACTTCCCAAGGCTATCCACAAATTCAATGCAATACCTATCAATATTCTATCCTTATTCTTCAAGGAAATAGAAGAGGCAATCCAAAAACTCATATGGCACAATAAAAGACCCCGAATAGCAAAAACGATCTTCAACAGAATGAACAGTGCTGGAGGAATATCAACACCAAATTTCAAACTCTACTACAAAGCCATAATAATCAAAATAGATTTATACTGACACAAGAACAGACCTCAGGAAAAATGGAATAGAATTGAAAACCCAGAAATGAACCTACAGACCAATAGCCATCTAATTTTCAATAAGGGAGCTGAAAAAATACAATGGAAGGAAGTCAGGCTCTTCAGTAAATGGTGCTGGCAAATTTGGTTAACAAATTGCAGAAAATTTAAGCTAGAACCTTATGTATCACCCTGCACCAGAATCAACGCCAAATGGATCAAAGACCTCGGAGTCAAACAGACACCCTGACAACATTACAGGATGGAATAGGAGAAACCCTAGGACTCCTTGGCACAGGCCGAAATTTTCTTAGTAGTGACCCAGAAACACAACAAATCAAAGAAAATTTGGATAAATGGGATGGCATGAAATTGCAGAACTTCTGCATGACAAAGGACATAGCTAGCAAGATCACTTGAAAGCCCACAGATTGGGAGAAGACCTTCACTAGTCTTACAACAGACAAGGGTCTAATATCTAAAATATATCTGGAATCGAAAAAATTAAATCCCTCAACAACAAATCTTCAAAGAAACAACTGCCCAATAAATAAGTGGGCTAAAGACATAAAGAGAATCTTCTCTGAAGAGGAAAGAAGGATGGCTAATAGACACATGAAGAAATGTTCAACCTCCCTTGCCATAAAAGTAATGCAAATCAAAACAACATTGAGATACCACCTCACCCCAGTTAAAATGACTATAATCAAGAACTCTAATAACGACAGATGTTGGAGGGGATGTGGACAGAAGGGAACCTTACTGCATTTGTTCACCCACTTTGGAAAGCAGTATGGAAGTTCCTAAAATGACTCCACATAGAGCTCCCCTATGACCCAGCAATCCCACTTTTGGGCATTTACACAAATGATCACAAACAAGGCCACACTAAAGCTCCAAGCACGACTATGTTTATTGCAGCATTATTTACCATAGCTAAGATATGGAACCAACCCAGATGCTCCTCAATAGATGAATGGATCAAAAAAATGTGGTATGTATACACAATGGAATTCTATGCCTCCATCAGAAACAATGACAGTACCCCATTTGTTAAGAAATGAAAAGAATTGGGAAAATTATATTTAGTGAAGTAAGCCAGGCCCAAAAAACTTATGTCCCATGGTTTCCCTTATTTGCAGTAACTAGTATATGTCTGAGTCAAGCAGAAAAAGTCAGATAAGTTAATGTTAGAGAAATGAACCCTAATTTATATATTCAAATGCTTTTTTTAAATTTCAGGTGATTGTTTCTAACACATTTATAAGATTTTTTTGTTGCTTTGTATTTCCCTCTCCCATGGTATAACCCCTGCTTTCTCTGCATTTTATGTTGGTATAATTTGTGGAGGAGAAGCCAAAAAACAAATATTTTAAATAGGGATACAGGTGGATCCATTGCAACAATGAGATGTACAAGACGTTATGTGCAAAAACAAACTTCACGTCTTTGGTAGGGGGGAGGAGGATTGAGAGGGGGTAGGGGAAGGATGGGAAGGGATGGAAAGGGGAAACAAAGAAGAAGCAACAATGCTTGATAAGAAATGTATTTGTTATCTTGCCCATGTAATTGTAAGTCCTCTGTATGGTGTTTTCACAGTAAGAAAAAAATCAAAAATAAAATAAAATAAATAAATGCTTGAAGACCTTAAAAAAGAAATTGTAACTCTTGTGCAGGTATTTTCACAATAAAAAATTTATTAATAAAATTTTAAAAAAAGAATATAAAGAAAACAATTAAGAAAATTATTTCAGGGCTGGGAAGGTGGCTCAGTGGTAGAGTGCTTGCGTTGCATGCATGAGGCCCTGGGTTGGATTCCTCAGCACCACATAAGCAAAAGAAGCTGGAAGTGGCATTGTGGCTGAAATTGTAGTGCAGTAGCCATGAGCTGAAGAGTTGAGGGACAGCCCCCAGGCCCAGAGTTCAGGCCCCACAACCGGACCCCCTCAAAAAAATATTACAAGGCTGGTTTGCTCTAAGACTATATTTCTTTTCTTGTTCTAGTTTTCATATGTTCATAGAAATTAAAATTCCAAAAATTCAATGGATGTTGGCATTCAGGAACAACTTCATAGACACTAATATTGGAGGTCCTTAAGTAGAATTCCTTTATTTCATTTGTTATTTTCCCAAATAAATCACCATGACTATGTATTTTGTTTCTTTTCACTGTTATTGGCTCTTATGTTGAGAATACCTTTTTCCTAGCAAATTAGAGAAAAGCAATTTGATTGAGCAAGTAACATATGGCTTTCATAAAATGCAGATGCATATATTTGTGTCTTCTGTTATTTCTAAAATTTCTTCCAGAAAAAGTTATTAATTACTCATAAGAGATACGTAATTTCAAGGTATTTCAGTTATCACATACATTTTTTGATTGAGTTATCTCTGTATAAACTCAAAATAAACAGAAATTACATCTTCATTAAAAAACTGTAGTTTACAAAGAGTTTTTAGCCAACACCGAAAATATTTCTAGGTGTTCTGCATTTTGTGTGAAGTATTTTTAACAATAGTTTTTTTTGCTGACATGTAGTTCACATGCAATATATTATCTCCTTTTATTATATACATTTTAGTGGTTTGGAAGCGAATTGTACAATCATGGGATTTTCAAGCCTAATTTTCACACACTTGCATTTCTTCAAATAGAAAATCTGTAAACTTTAGAACAGAAATTAAAATAGATATAACATTTAGTTACAGGTATTTGTCCAGCATACATCCTCTATAGTGTGTCTTTTCAAAATTTGTTTTCGAGGGATTGAGACAAGATGGCGGAGGAGAAGCTGGAATCTGAACAAGCTCTCGCATAGAAAGCAGTTTTAGAGTTCCAGTGAACAGTCCCAAGCCAGAGAAACACACCAAGTGTGCCATCAAAGGAAAGAGAGTTAGACAGGAGAGGGAGAGCCAAGGCAATAATACTCATCTGATCGCTAGCCAGCAGCCGCCGCCGGCGGCGGCGGCAGCAGGGTCCGGTGGAGACTGCATACCTGAGCGCTCACACAGAGAGTCCGGGACGAAGGAGCCAGACACAGCGGGCGAGCAGATTCTACTCAACACCACAAGAACGGACAAGGAGCAGACAGCTTCATCCTGCAGTTTGCAGACCAGAGACGACCCAGGATCCAAGACTCGGCGTGAGTAGAAGCCCGACATCCTCACTCCTTCTCAGGGAGCAGAGGAGGGAAGGCCACCCCTCCCCCCCAGCACCGGTGATCTCCATCTTGGATACCGACAAAGCTCGGAGGAGCTGCTAGCTCCAACTCAGGCCTTGGAATAAAATGAGTCATTTAGCAGGTCACAAGAACTTAATGGCAAAGTGACCTGCCAGACTCAGCTCCATCCAGGGAAAAGTCACCCAGCTCAGGCGCCAGCCATTGGAGTGGCTTCCCTCACTGGGTAACCAGAGCCAGAGGCTGCCCCTCCCTCTAGCAGCCTCAACAATCAATCACAGAAACCCTGAGAATGGCTCCAGGCTCGGCTCTGTGAGTTATTTATTTATTTTTTCTTCACAAAATAGCCCAAGGGAAAAGCTACTGATTGGTGAAAGGCCTCAACTCTACCCAGAACCTAGCCTCACCACTTCATCCCCCTCTTTTGTGATTCTCAAAGCAGATCTGTCTCCCATTAAACTAATCTGGGAGGGGATCTCAATATCTTGGGTAAAGCAGAGCATTTTTCTGCCTGTTGGAACAAAATAACTTAAGAAACCAATCAAGCCACAGGACCAGAGACTCCAACAAGAAGCTGGTTACAGACAAAAGGGAGATACAGGATTCTCCCCACCCCTCCCAAAAAAATCAAAAAAAAATCAAAGAACTTTTTTCTTTTTTTTCTTTTTTTCTTCTTTTTCTTTTTTTTTCTCTTTCTTTCTTTTTTTTTAGGTACCTTATATATATAAAAAAATTTTTTTCCTTTTCTAAAAATTTTATTGATCTTTAAATTTTGCCTTTTTTGAAAAAATAATTGTTTTCCAGTAACCTTTTTTTCCCTTATAATTTTTATTTTAGGAATACGTGAATGTGCGGTTTCCTTTCTTTTCTTGTCTTCTTTCCCTTTTTCTTTCTTTCTTAACTATCTTTTTGTTTTTTTGTCTAGCTCTACTGAACTTCTGATTTTTTTTGCTCCCTTTATTATCCTGTTCACCTATTCCTCTCTTTTGATCATTTTTTTGTGACTTAACTCCTGTCCTGCACATCCTCAGATAAACCCGCAGTTAACTAGTAGACCCTATCCCCCATTGTGTACATACATAATCCACAAATTTGTTACCCAATTCAAAACCTCTGAGACTTAAATTCCTTAATAGCAGTACTACCTCTTTATACCTATATATTATTTTAAGCATTTTTTAAGTTTTCACTCCTCCTCTATGTCCCTTCCCTTTTCTTAATATACTCACAGTCCTCTCTAAATAGATGGTTTCCTCTCTAAATAGATGGTCTTTTAATCCCCATAATAATATAATTTTTACGTTTCTATTTTTTTTCTGGTCTCTTTTCATTTCACTTTCCCTTTCTTCTTTCTCTCTCTCTCTCTCTCTACTTGCATCCTACCCAACCTATTTCCTGCATTGGGATTAGGACATAGTTAACTCTCCCTGTACCCCCCCCCCCCGCACCAAGATATTCCTATTTTTTACCCACATCTCTCCCTAACCCTAATAATTTCTGGTCTTCCAAATTCTTCTCTGCGGTTCGAAGCCCATTAACATATAGTTGTTTGATGTTGAATAGAGGTATCTGTTGAACTAGACTGTATCTGTAGACTATTGACTGTACAAAAGCAAACTTTGATTGAGGGTTGCCTTAAGATAGTGTTCTAGCACAAAACTGGTGCTATTTTCATCTCAAATGGGCAGAATAAACCGGAAAAACACAAGAAAAATGGCAAATCCGGATATCTCAATTCCCAAACTTGATAATCAGGGGTCAGAACAGATAATGAAAAATCCAGAGGAGAGTTCCCAAATAGCTCCACAAATACTGGTGGCAACCATGATAAATGAGAAGTTTGACAACTTACAAAGGACTCTGTATGAGCGTGAAAGGGAGAGAGAAGAGGCATCCCAAAAGCGTGAGGGAGCTACTCAAAAACTGATATAGGAGTTGCGTGAACAACTTGAGAAGGCTCAAAGAGAAAGGGAGAAATGGCCTGAGCAGGCTGAGAACACTCAAAGAGAACTGCAGGAATCCCACGAACAGGAAGAAGCTAATCAAAGAGTAATACAGGATTTGAGAGACCAGGTAGAGAATACACAAAAATCACTAAAGGCATTCATGGAATCCATTAACAAAGAGCTGAAGGAAGTCAGGGAGACCACAAAGGGAATGCTGAATGGAACCCAGCAGAAGGAATGGGAGTCCAAAGAAACCATAACCAATCAACTAAGTGATTTGAGAACAAACACTGAACACCAAATTAAGGAAGTAAAGAAATTCATACAAGACCTAAAACAGAGCTTCAAGAAAGAACTCGAAGCCATCAAAGCTGACCAACTAGAAGGAAAAGAGATAAAAAACAAAGTAGAGAGTCTTGACAGCAGGTTAGACCATGCAGAAGATCGAATCTCAGGAATTGAAGACAGCCTAGATATTATAGAGAAAGAACATACAACCATCCAAGACAAGTCCAAGAAATATGATGGATCTATCCAACACCTGGAAGACACCATCAGAAGGCCTAATCTAAGGATAATGGGTGTAGAGGAGCACCTAGAAACAGAAGTTAATGGTCTAGGAAATTTGTTTAACAGGATCCTAGCAGAGAACTTCCCAAACATACAAAAAGATAGGCCTATTCAGAATCAAGAAGCTTTTAGAACCCCAAATAGACCAGACCAGAACAGGACCTCCCACCGTCACATTATAATCCACACAGGATCAACACAGACCAAGGAAAAGATCCTTAAAGCTGTCAAGGAGAAAAGGGTAATCACCTATAAAGGGAAACCAATCAGAATCACCTCAGATTTCTCAGCAGAGACAATCAAAGCAAGAAGAGCCTGGAATGATGTATGCCATGCCCTAAAAACAAACAACTATCAACCAAGAATACTGTACCCAGCTAAACTCTCCTTCATAACTGAAGGCCAAATAAAAACCTTCCATAGCAAAGAAAAATTGAAACAATACATCTCCACCAAACCAGCCCTACAAAAGATTCTTAAAGATGTCCTACACATAGAAAACCAACAATACCGCAATAAAGGCCAAGAAACTGCACCCAAACTAAGAATCCAAGAACCATAGGAAGAACCCAGTTTTTGCAGCCATCAAGAAGGTCGATAACAGGGCAGGAACTCCCAAATACCTCTCAGTCCTATCTCTTAATGTTAACGGACTGAACTCTCCAATTAAGCGACATAGACTGTCTAGTTGGATTGAAAAACAAGACCCTTCTATCTGCTGCCTGCAGGAGTCACATCTTGCCCGTAAAAACAAATACATTTTCAATGTTAAAGGCTGGAAGAATATCTACCAAGCAAACGGCCCCCATAAACAGGCGGGAGTTGCAATCCTAATATCAGATAAAATAGACTTCAAATTAAAATTTGTGAGAAGAGATAAAGAAGGCCGCTACATACTAATTAAAGGATCTCTCCTTCAGGAGGATATTACAATTCTAAATATCTATTCACCAAACAATGGAGCACCCAAATTTATAAAAGAAACAATACTTTCCCTTAAATGCCATATAGATCCAAAGACATTAATTGTTGGGGATTTTAACACACCACTCTCCCCACGAGATAGATCAGCTCGGCAAAAACTCAACAGAGAAACCGCAGATCTAAACAGCTGCATAGATAACTAGACTTACCAGACATCTACCGAACATTTCACCCAGCAGCATCAGAATACACGTTTTTCTCAGCAGCACATGGAACGTTTTCTAAAATAGACCACATTTTAGGCCACAAAGCAAACTTGTCTAAATTCAGAAACATTGAAGTTATACCTTGCATCCTCTCTGACCACAAGGGAATAAAATTAGAACTCAACACCAAAAGCCACCAAAGAAAGTCCGGCATCACATGGAGGCTGAACAACACACTGCTGAATCATGAGTGGGTCATGGAAGAGATTAGAAAGGAAATTCATATGTTCATGCTATTCAACAAAAATGAGCACACAAATTACCAGCTCCTCTGGGACACAGCAAAGGCAGTACTCAGAGGCAAGTTTATAGCTCTGAGCTCCTACATCAACAAATTGGAGAGATCTGAAACTAACAATTTAATGACACATCTAAACCTCCTTGAAAAAGAGCAGCAAGATAAACCCCAATCCAGTAGACGGAAAGAAATAATCAAAATTAAATCAGAATTAAATGAATTAGAATCCAAAATACTATAGAAAGAATCAACAAAACAAAGAGTTGGTTCTTCGAAAAACTTAACAAAATTGACAGACCCTTAGCAAATTTTATCAGAAAAAGAAGAGAACACACCCAAATTAATAAACTCAGAGATGAGAATGGAAACATCACCACGGAAACAACCAAGATTCATAACATTATAAGGGAATACTTCTCAAAACATTATGCTAATAAGTTTGAGAACTTGACAGAAATGGAACTTTTCCTAGCAAATATTGACATGCCAAAACTAAACCAAGATGAGGTAAACTATCTTAACAGGCCCATATCAAGCACTGAAATAGAAACAGCAATAAGAGACCTCCCAGCTAAGAAAAGTCCAGGACCAGATGGTTTTACAGCGGAATTTTACAAGGCCTTCAAAACAGAGCTCACACCAATACTCCTCCAACTCTTCAATGAAATAGAAAGAGAAAGCTCACTACCGAACAGGTTCTATGAAGCCATCATAACTCTCATCCCAAAACCAGGCAGAGACTCATCAAAGAAAGAGAACTGTAGACCCATCTCTTTGATGAATATTGATGCAAAACTTCTCAACAAAATTTTGGCCAATCGACTTCAACAATTCATCCAAAAAATCATACACCATGATCAAACAGGATTCATTTCAGGGATGCAAAGCTGGTTCAATATACGCAAATCAATTAATATTATTCATCACATCAACAGGAGCAAGGATAAGAACCACATGGTTATCTCAATAGATGCAGAAAAAGCATTCGACAAGATCCAACACCCCTTCATGATGAAGGTCTTGGAAAAATTAGGAATCCATGGAACATTCCTCAATACAATAAAGGCTGTATATGACAAACCTACAGCCAGCATTATACTCAATGGTGAAAAACTAAAGCCATTTCCTCTTAACTCAGGAAAAAGACAAGGATGCCCACTCTCTCCACTCCTCTTCAATCTAGTATTAGAATGCCTAGCTACAGCAATAAGACAAAATGCAGACATAAAGGGGATCCAAATAGGGAAAGAAAAAATAAAACTCTCCCTCTTTGCAGATGACATGATCTTATATTTAAAGAATCCCATAGACTCCACTCCCAAATTACTCAAGCTGATTCAAAACTTTGGCAAAGTAGCAGGGTATAAAATTAACCCCCCAAAATCAATGGCTTTTCTGTATGCCAATAACGAGAAAAGTGTGGCTGAAATTAGGAAAGCAACTCCATTTGTAATAGCCCCACAAAAAATAAAATACCTAGGAATTAACTTAACTAAAGAAGTGAAGGACCTCTATGATGAAAAATTTAAAATCTTGAAAAAGGAAATCAACACAGAACTAAAAAAGTGGCAAAGCCTCCCATACTCCTGGATTGGAAAGATTAACATCGTGAAAATGGCAATACTTCCCAAGGCTATCTACAAATTCAACGCAATACCTATCAAAATTCCAACCTCATTCTTCAAGGAAATAGAAGAGGCAATCCAAAAATTCATATGGAACAATAAAAGACCACGAATAGCAAAAAGGCTCCTCAATGGAAAGAACACTGCTGGAGGAATATCAACACCAAATTTCAAACTCTACCATAAAGCCATAGTAATCAAAACAGCTTGGTACTGGCACAAGAACAGACCTCAGGACCAATGGAATAGAATTGAAAACCCAGAAATGAACCTACAGACCTATAGCCATGTAATCTTCGATAAGGGAGCTAAAACAATAGAATGGAAGAAAGACAGCCTCTTCAGTAAATGGTGCTGGCAAAATTGGTTAACTACATGTAGAAAACTAAAGCTAGATCCTTATATATCACCCTGCACCAGAATCAACTCCAAATGGATCAAAGACCTTGAAGTCAAAGCAGACACCCTGAAAACATTACAGGATGGAATAGGAGAAACCCTAGGTCTCCTTGGCTCATGCAGAAATTTTTTGAATCGAGACCCAGAAACACAACAAATCAAAGAAAGGTTGGACAAATGGGATTGCATAAAGTTGCAGAGCTTCTGCATGGCAAATGACATAGCTAGGAAGATCAATAGAAAGCCCACGGATTGGGAGATCTTTACTAGCCATACAACGGACAAGGGTGTCATATCTAAAATATATTTGGAACACAAAAAATTAAACCCCCCAACAACAAATCCTCAAAGAAACACATGCCCAATAAATAAGTGGGCGAAAGACTTAAAGAGAAACTTCTCTGAAGAAGAAAGAAGGATGGCCGATAGACACATGAAGAAATGTTCAACATCCCTAGCCATAAAAGAAATGCAAATCAAAACAACATTGAGATATCACCTCACCCCAGATAGAACTGCAAAAATCAAAAACTCTAATAACAACAGCTGCTGGAAGGGATGTGGACAGAAGGGAACCTTACTGCATTGTTGGTGGGAATGTAAACTAGTCCAACCACTTTGGAAAGCAGTATGGAGGTTCCTCAAAAACTTCACATAGAACTCCCCTAAGACCCAGCAATCCCACTTTTGGGCATTTACCCAAATGCTTACAAACAAGACCACACTAAAGCTACCAGCACAACTATGTTTATTGCAGCATTATTTACCATAGCTAAGATATGGAACCAACCCAGATGCCCCTCAGTAGATGAATGGATCAAGAAAATGTGGTATATATACACAATGGAATTCCATGTCTCCATCAGAAAGAATGACATTGTCCCATTTGTTAGGAAATGGAAAAACTTGGAAAAAATTATATTAAGTGAAGTAAGCCAAGCCCAAAGAAACATAGGTCCCATGGTTTCCCTTATTTGCAATATCTAGTATATGTATGAGTCAAGCGGAAAAGGTCAGACAATGTGATGTCAGGAAAATGAACCCTTAGATATGTATTTTAATGTTTTTTCTTTCATGCATGTGTTTCTAACGAATTTATAAGATTATCTCTTTGTTGCTTTGTATGTCCCTCCCCCACAGTATAACCCCTGCTTTCAATATATTTGATGTCAGTATAACTTGTGGAGGAGATGGGGAAAAACCAGTTGTTTAAGGATACAGGTGGACCTGATGCAACAATGAGAAGTACTAGTTGTCATGTCCAAAACGAACTTTACAACGTCGGTGGGGGGGATGAGGGGGGGAGGGGGGAAGGAGAAGGATTGGGATGGGGGGGAGGGGGGAGGCTGGGAAGTGATGTGAAGGGTAAACAAAGGAGGAGGCTGCAATGCTTGGTAAGAAATGTACGCATTATCCTGCCCATGCAATTGTAACCCCTCTGTACAGTATTTTCACAAATAAAAAAAAATTTGTTTTCATGGATTATTTGTTGGGTCTAACATATACCGTTCAAGTGTACTGTCAATGAACTACATTACCTGTGCAAACAAGTTTTTTACTTCTCTATACATTCACAGAAGTGTAATGCATGGATCCTATACAATTCTCTTTGACCTTTTGAAGACTTGAAAACTTGCTTGCTAAAATGTTTGCAGTATTATACAAATCGATCTGCTATGTAGAGTATAGCAATTTCTCCACAAATACATTAATATATTTTGTGTCATCTTCTTATATAATGGTCACACTACTCACTTTTTTTTCTTTTTTCTTAGATACTAAAGAGGAGCTTATTTCATATGCTTCCATATTGACTATTAATTTACATATGTTCTTTAAAGATATATCCTATTCAGAAATAGAGGGATTTTGGAGAAAAGCATTATAATAGGTAAGGTGTGTAAAAGTTACAAACTTGGAACTGCATGCTGGGAAAAAGAATAACTTTATGGGGAGGAGTAACATACTGTTTTAGATTAGCCAAGTTAAGATGGATCATTATGTAACAAGAAATTTTGTATTTGGTTCTTTCTATCAACTTGCAGATACTTATCTATTTATAAAAAATAAATACTAGAATGAAAAATCCAAAAGAACTTTAATGATGCATTTAATATTTTGGAGACAACAAATATTTTCAGTGATAGGGACAGTTTAATTAATTATGAAATTTATAAGCACTGGACTCCCATGTAATCATTATAAGTGATGTTCTTAGAACAGTATGAAATTTCTGAAGATAGGAAATATATGAATGTTATAATGAGATGAAAAGTCAACTTATACAGTAGGCTCACATCTGTAATCTTACCTACTCACAAGGGTGAGATTTGAGTATCATAGTTCAAAGCCAGCCCCCAGAGGAAAATCCATTTAACCACCAAAATGACAGAAATGGGCCTGTGGCTAGTGCTGAGGGAAAAAAAGCAGAGAACAATGTGTAGGCCCTGGATTCAAGCTGCAGTTTGGGCAATAAACAAATGAATAATCAAACAAATATATGACCCCAAATTGTAGGAAAATATCCATATGCATATATGCATGGCAGAGGGGTCTAACCGTGGTGTTCCAGTGTTTACATTGTGGAGTTCCAGGATGGGAACATCAAAAATATTATTTAAAGGAAATCAAATGTAACAATATGTTGGAAATGATCTGTACAAATTGGGAGAGATTGAGTGAGTGAAGGAAAGAGGAAGAAAAATGAGGGAGAGGGTAACATGTTAGATCAGAAATGTTATCACTACCTTACTTATGTAACTGTAATCCCTATGTACATCACCTTGACAATAATATTAAAATAATAAATAAAAACAAAACAAAAGCTTTTATTTATATAATTATATTTAAAATTATACTTTAAAAGGGTTATAGGCATGTTTTATATTTCTAATGCATTTCCCAACTCTACTGGAGTGTTCTGGAACATGGGGAGAATTTCTTACTCATGAGTCCATGAGAAAGAACCCTAATAAGAATTCCACAAAGAAATGTCAACATGGACCAAAGAGTCCTACCCATAATACCTTCCTTCTACAGCAAATCACACAACCCCCAAAATCCAAATAATTAAATCATTTAAAGACAAATGATGAAGCAACGTCTTCATTTGTAGAAATACATATTGCGACAAGGATGGAAAAGGCACTGAGACCCAAAGGAAGATTCCATAGATAAAGGAATGTGTCCCACACACTTCCAACTGTAAATTTGGGAAAGTCATTCATCTTTGTCATACTAATAAAAACCACAAAAAAGCTAACTGTGGAATTCAAAAATATGGCATGAGAATAAGTGTTCATTGTGACAGTACAGTAACTTCATTGCAAATTATTATGTCTCTCTTTCCTTGTCTTTTCCCACCTCATTCTTGAATTCTGAAGGTGAGATTCTGGGGAGCCAGTTTCCTTTGTTCCAGTAATTAATGAAAGTGAACAGGTGATTGGAGCTTCAATTTCTTCAAATAGTTATTGGATTCTCATTTCTTTTAAGATCACGGAGAAATAATGTGATTGCAAAACATAAGAAAGTCTTAACTTTTCCACTAATTTCTAAAATGCCTGCTGTAAGGACAACAAAATTAATGAAAGAAAATACTCACAAACCATAGAAAGATATTTGTGGTGTGTTGATACCAGGAGAAATTGAAATGTCACATATAAATACCAAATTACATTTACAAAGCACAAACCCTAATTTCTCACTAAGCTAATGTGATAATCAAACATTTATATTTTCTAACAAAATCACCATTGAGAATACCACAGTCAATTTCAATCACAGAAGCAAAGCTGCAAAGAACTGCTAAAATTTTTACCTATTCTTTCCTGGAGATGAGAGGGTTGATTCTGCTGACCTTGACGGTTTGATTCTCTTCCTCCTCAGAAATAAGTGTGCCTATGTAGAACAATTTGTACCTATACCTTAACTTCATGGGGTCTATCCTTTATGGTTGGATCTTCAGTCAGAGTACCACCTACAGAGCATATAAAGTTTATGAACATGAACGATGCATTAACAAGCTAAAACATGCTCTAAAAACAGTTCTAACAGAAACACCTGTGATAATGGGAATATTCTATATATGCATTGTCTAACAGACTAGCCACTGGCAATATGTGACTAATGCATCTCAAATGTGAATAGTGTCTGAAAAATTAATTCTTCCAATTTCAGTTCAATGAAATTTTAAATAATAAGATTCCTCTACTCACTGTTATCTGAACAGCTCAGTTTCCAGATAAGGAAGCTGAAGTTCTCACAAAGATGATGATAAAATATTTTCCATTAGATACTAACTGAATGCCTATGAATTATTTGAGCTTGCCTGTCTTATAGAATTGAGCCATCACTCACCTAGATTGACAGCTGGGAAGAAAGGGGTGGGAGATAAACACAAGCTACTTGGGATACTGAGAATTGCTCCTTGAAGATGAGGGTTATGCATGAATCTTTTCTATATTTAGTAGACAGCAAAGTGTGTGGAATCCTGTAGGTGGAAAAATAATTATTGTATTTCAATCAAACAGGTGCTCTGTTTATCAAAATGGGAGAGAAGTCAGACAGGTCAATTCTATAAATATATAAACTATATAGAGAAAATTTGCTATGTTCTATTCCATGATAGGCCCTGGCATAAACGTTGGTACTTTGTACATACTCTGTAAATATTCACACACTAAAAAACAGAAATGTAATCCTTTATTACTGCTAAAATACATAGAATATCTTCATAATATATATTTGTGGGCCTATTTTTCCCTTAATTTCTTCCACACCTACATTAAGAAATGGCTCTAAGAGAAAAGCTTCTAGATGTGTTAAATTTGAATTCCATCGATTTCTTTTGTTAAATTGTACTCTAGATAGGTTTGAGGCCTTAGGGCTAGAAAAATAGTAAGTATTCCCAAAAAATTGTCATGCCTCATTTTTAAGGGGAGCTATGCGTTTATTAGGAGAAATATGTATTGGTCTTGGTAGCTAGGAACACTCAAGAAACAAAAGGAAAAGAACAATTCCATGGCAGTCTCAAGTGTTTGCATATCTTCAAGTGAACACTAGCTGCTCTATATTCCATAGTATATTTTCAAGCTTTTTCTAAGCTATTGTCATCCTCCAGAGTAAAGTTCAGGCATGCCTATTGCTCATTATAAAGATCGCAGTTGCTCAAACTCAGTACCCATTGTTTGTATAGGCTCACAGGGCTATCTTTACTTCACTCAGTGGCACTGAGGGATGAGAGATACATTTGAAATATATAAATATACAAATACACACATGTCTCACTGGCTTTCACTATTACTGTAAAAATTAAGACCTTTTTGTCTCTGACCCAAGAGCATCATAAATCATCTAGCATCCTTTAAAGTGTGGCAAGTTCATTATTAACTTGCAAGTAGGTTAAATCTCTAGCTTCACACAATTCTAAACACTCATATGAAAAAAATACATACCTAGAGTTTTGGTGTGCTTCTATATTACGAAGCTCTCAATTTTCATCTTATTTGCCCGGAGGAGGCAAAAATGCTTGATAGGAAATGTACTCATTACCTTGTCATGTAACTGTAACCCGTTTGTACAGTATTCTAACAATCAAATATGTGCAAAAAGGAAAAAAAAAGAAATTGGAAGTCACGTATTTCCATTAAAACTAACTAAATTTAAGATCTGAAACTTTCTACAGGTTTTTAAAGACCAAATAAATTGTGGATATGCCCCAAGGCCTTTAAAAAAACCTAAGGGAGAGATATCCAAAAGTGGCAATAGATAGGTGACCAGAGCGTAATTATGTAGCTTTACTTCACTGTTACCATAGCAGGAGTGCAAATCAGTATGATGATTTGTAGTTACAGGACCAGAATACATACTGGAAACTGATATCAATGAAGGGTCATTCATTGTTGGAAAACATAAATCAGGATGCACCAAACGTTGCAATCAACAGTGTCCAAAAAAGTAACACAGAATGGGATAAAGTTATTGCAAGTATATATTTGATAAGTGATTCACATCAAGAATATATAAAAAACATCATTGCAACGACACACACCCTGATTTTACAATGTGTAAAAACCTCAGATGTTTTTCCAGAGAAGACAAACGGTTAACAAGCCCATGAATAAGGTGTTTAACATCATTAATCACCACTAAAGTGTAAGTCAAAATAATGAAGAAAATAACCACTTCATATGAATTAGGTAGGATAACTACAAAAAAAATAAAGTAACAATATTGACAAAAGTGTTGTAAAATTGGAACCGTTATATGAGAAACAGAATGGCATCTTTTCAAACAATTAAAAACAGGATTATTCATACCTGTAATCCTCAGCCTCAGGACAGAAGGCTGAAATCCAAGGATCAAAGTTCATAGCCAGTCAGGGCAGAAAAATAGAAGTGGATCTGTGGTTCAAAGTGGTAGAACTCTAGCCTTGAGGAAAAGTTCAGGGACAGTGACTTGGCCCTATGACCAAAAATATTTTAAAAACACAAAGAAAAGAGAGTTTTCATGTGGTCCAGTGACTACATTTCTGGGCATATACTCTAAACATCTAAAAGCAAGGTCTGGAAGAGATTTTGTACACTCATATTCATTTTGTACAACCCTCAAAACATGGAGGCAATCCAGTGGCAATCAACAAATGAATAGTTAAATGTGGTTTATACATACAGTGGTATATTATTTCAACTTAAAAATAATTATGGGTCTGGGAAGGTGGCTCAAGTGGTAGAGTGCTAGCCTTGAGCTGAAGAGCTGAGCGACAGTGCCCAGGCCCAGAATTCAGGCCCCACGACCGGACCGCCCCCCCAAAAAAAGAATTATGTTGTGACATATACTATATTACGGATGACTCTTTGGAACACTGCTAAGTGAAATAAGCCAGTCATATAAAGATCAAATATTACATGATTCTACTTATATCAGTAGTTACATAGAACAGTCTAATTGATAGAGAAAGGAAGCAAAATCATACTTGATGTATACCTTGAAGCAGAGGAGATTGGAAAATTGTTTTAATAAATAAAGAATTTGAATCTTGGAGGATGTAAAGAGTGTGGACATTGAGATTGTACAATATTGTAAATGCACTTATTATTACTATGCTGTATTCTTAAAATGATTAATAAAACCTGGGAGAGAATTATGAAGGGGTTTAGCATAATCATGGTACATTTTATGTCTATGTGGATATATCAAAATGATAAATCCACTTATTTAAATAGGTAATGCTAATAGAATTGGAAAAAGACAATAAATTTTAAGTTAGGTGTGCAAGTTTAAGTCAGAGGGCTTTGCTTCTTCAAAACAGCAATTTAGACATCCAATTTCTCTGTCAACATAGTGTTGATGGGACATCACAATGTACAGTGCCCTGTGAGTAACAAGTGCTTATGTGCCACTCAGAGGGAGTTAAACCACTTCATCTGGGTAGTTATGGATAAAATGTAATGGTTGGAACTGGCACCAACATGGTGGGGATGAATGATGCAGCAAAAAATATACACCCTTTTCCCCATGAAGCTTTAGGTGCTAACACCTGGCTTTTTCTGACTATGGTCTGGGGAGTGTCCCTCTACTTCCCATTCAATCAAAAGTGTTTTCTGTGCTTGTGCTCTGAGATGGGGCATCCAATAAGGAAAAATTCCATACTTGTGCTCTGAGACTAGGAAACCAATTATGAGACACTATGTACCTCTTTTAACTGGGGAGTCTGTTTCACTGCTCTGTTTTTGCTTTGAGGAAGAGACTGTTGCACTGTTCTCTTTTCACTTTGAAGAAAAACTGCTTTAAAAACTGTTCTGCTCTCTAATTCTTTAAAGAAAACAAACCCGAGACATAGACAATACTGTTATTCTGAAGATGTTACGGGCCGGGAAGCATTGACCTTCACCTTTGAGACTAGATTTAGATTAGAATTTGATAACTTAGGTGCTGTGGTTTCAGATTAATCTGAACGAGGCTAATGTCTGCATTTTCTCAATTTTTCAACTAGAATCTCTAAAGTATTAGGAACAAAACAAAACAAACAAATAAGAAACAACAAGAACCTGATATTAGGCTAGCAAAGGCTCCAGAATTTCTCAGATTTCTTCTTTTTTCTTATATGAATCTAATAAATGAAAAGTTAATGAAGCAAACTAGCATGTTTAAGGTGTTAAATTCTGTAAGATGTGGTTCCTTTTCTTCCTATTATTCTGAGATAGAAATTGATCTATTCTAAAGCCAGAGGATGTGTTTTGTTCACAAGCTAGATCAGCTTCGCTGAATTTTGCTTTCTTAAAAATTGCTTAACTCCTGTAAGAGGGAATTGAGGACTGCTAGGCAGGAGGGATTGAGTGTGAGATGTGGGTAGTGTTCTCATACTCTGCATCTAGAGGGCTAGAAAATATGATGATCTGCTCATTGCCACAAGCAATTCAGAAAGTGGCTTGCATTTTCTAAAACCTACATCCAAACTTTCACCTTCTCCTTCCCACCAAGAATTCCCCCTCAGGCTTCTTCTTGCCATAGTGTCTTCACAGCTTAGAACTGCTTTGCCTCAGAAATGTGGCATCAGAAGTGTGCCCTGTGGTCAGCCAAACAGCTGGTATCTGACTGATTCATCTATGGCTCTGAAAATGCTGCAACTCAATCTGTGCTTTGTGCTCATTGTTCAGTAAGTGTGCTTAAGTCCATAGCTATGTGTTTTCAGAGAACAGTCTTTCCTCTTTCTATTAGCGGTAGAAGCACAAGTATAATGAAGCAGCCACACATAACTATTGGTTTCATAACCACTTGCAGAGGTGAGTTTGCCAAAGGGAACCAAGGCAATATGCGAATAAGGTGTTTGCACCTGGAAGCTCATAAGCATCCATTCCGAAAAGGGAGCTGATTATAATAAATTCTGTCTGGGAATGGACTGTGTAGGAGTTAGAATAATCTTTTTCTCTGAAAATGATTGATTGAGGGAAAGCATTGACTAAGCCTAATCATCTTCCAAAACGATATAAAACTAAAGTATATCCCGTTACTAAAATCATTTTAGGGACTTGAAGAATAGTTTAACTCATAAAGCACAAGCTGAGTAAGAATTTTCTAACAATTTCTGGCCTGGTTGTTCTGGTTTAGTGGATTGCTCTGAAATTGTTAACCCCTTTCAAAATAACCAGTTGAGCTTCAAAAGAGCCAATAGAGCAAGATTCTGAACACAACTTGTTGAGAAATCTCCAGTAACGGGAGAGTTAAATATGAGAAGGGTGCACAAGGAACTTACAATAGGAAAGATTAAGTGCACCAAAAACAGAAATCACAAGAGACCTGCTAAAATGGGGAATAAGAATTCTAGCCCTAAGGAACCCAAGAAAAATGATCTAAGGACCTGCTTCTGATAATCCATTGGGAGAATGTTGACAAAGGTCTTAGAACACTATTATATAATGGATGATTTTTATTATGGAGCTCTGTAATGTGTACTTGTCCAAACAAAAACTTGTTAGGAATATGTGCTTGCATGTGTCTGTCTTAAATCTTATATCCTGAAAGGGGAACTCAAAAAAGTCCTACTCACTAAACTCCCTCAGCTGCCCACTTTAACGCTGAAGCCTGGATTGATCCTCTAGCTGATCCAAGTAGGTATGGCATTGAACCTTATTTTCAGAAGCAGACTCTCTGGGTAGACTTAAAATTCAAGTCAAAAGCCAGGTGCCAGTGGCTTGCAATCGTAGCTACACAGGATATGAGAATTAGAGTTCAAAGCCAGCCCAGGCAGGAAAGTCCTTGAGACTCTTACCTCCAATTAACCACCAACAACTAGAAGTGGTGCTGCGGCTCAAGTTGTAGGGCTTTTGCCTTGAACTCTGGGCCTGGGTGCTGTCCTTGACCCCTTCAGCTCAAGTCTTATGACCAAGAAAATAATGCTTGGGTGAAATGGGTTAAATATTCTGCCCACCATAACTGTTAAGATTCTGTGGCACAGAAACCAGAAAAACAAGTGTTCGACTTCCTACTATGATGAACCTCAGATCCTCAAGGGCATGGAGTGCATGATCTGTCAGTCAAACACACCCTGGGGAAACTTGTAATACCCTGCTCTTGCTGTTCACAATAGTATGAATCTAAGACAAAAACCCTATCTTCCAAGTCAACTATACCCCTTGCTTCTCTAGGTATGGGGAGGGGTAATTGACATTTCTGGGAAACTTATCAAGATGCAGTGGAATCAAAACCTTGAAGAGATGAGCAGTAATCACTTAATATAGCCAGGGGAGATATCTAATGGTATTGTGGAGGACCAGTGTTGTAGACCTTCCTGGCCAACTAGAGTAGAACCTGTACTTTGGTACAATTGGCCATCACTTTCACCCTAGCATTTCATCCACCTGTCCATTCTCAAACATTTTATACTAGTTAGGAGAGACCCTTTCCTTAGAGGGTCATTTGTATTTCCTAATTACTTAAGTGCTTTTCAGGATCCCCCCTGCCAAAGTTTCCAAAAAGTTCAAAGCCTGAAACCAGACAGCAACTTATGAATCAGTTTTATTCTTATGATTAGTATAAATAAAATATTTTGGGGTTGGGGAATATGGCTTTGTGGTAAATTGTTTTTCCAGCATGCATGTAGCCTTGGGTTTTATTCCTCGGAACCACATAAACAGAAAAGGCTGGAAGTGGCACTGTGGTTCAACTGGTAGAGTGCTAGCCTTGAGCAGAAGAAGCTCAAGGACCCCAGGACTGGCAAAAATAAAATATAGAGTAAAATAAAATCAAAAGAGGTTTGTTAATTATACTAAATTTTTTTAAACCATAAACTAAATGCTCTAGTAGGATGGCATGGGAAAATTAGCTGTAGAAACATTATCTGACAGGGTAACAGCTTCTGTGGTGATTGAAACAAAAGCTGCACAAAGAACTTTTTTTTGGGGGGGGGTCCGGTCGTGGGGCCTAAACTCTGGGCTTGGGCACTGTCCCTCAGCTCTTCAGCTCAAGGCTAGCACTCTACCAGTTGAGCCACAGTGCCACTTCCGCTTTTTTTCTTTTTTGTTTATGTCGTGCTGAGGAATTGAATCCAGGGCCT